>NC_085137.1:9192251-9468751 GCF_035046485.1 Aedes albopictus
CTGTAATTTCTGCCGGTAAGTCGGCGGCGTTTTCCTCTCGCCTTCCTCTCCCCGGATGGACGGTTTTCTGCTTTTTGTCGTTGTCGTCGTTGTTGTCGATCGTCCCCTCTATCTACGTCCTATTCCTTTGAGAGGGAGGTGGGAGTGAAATGCACCTACCTGGGGACGGCATGATTCTCAGAGTATCCATCCAAACCAGATTCATGCTTGTTCAACGTGGACCAGTCATTTTCAAGTCATTATTGTGTTTACAGATACCTTAAGTTATACCTCCTTACCTTGATATCGTGTTGGCTACAAAGTAACTTCACTCCAGTGCCGAGCATAAATTAGAGCACCATCTTCATCGTTCTTAAGCGATGTTCATCCAGCTTCCCCGAACGTTCAGGGTTCTCAGTTTATCAGCCGCGTGCAGCCAACGCGTTCGCGGTCGCTCAAGAAGTCTCCAGCTTCTGCTTGGTTCCCTGAATATTGTTTTGCTATTCGTTCTTCCAACATACTCACTACGCATCCAGCCCACTGAAGTGTGCCGTATTTTATTCGGTTCACAATATTCGTTCCTTTGTACTCGTTATTCATGCGTCTGTAGTCTGCACCACACGCCATTTCATGGTTTCTCGCGGAGAATTGTCCACAGTTGTTCAGGCGTAAAACACCGAAAACTTTACAGTCTAACCTCTCGTGGCCTCGTGATTGAAGAGAACCACAGTGAAAATCAGCGTCATATACCGAGCGAATTTCTTTTGCTTTTGCCAGTTACGGCTCCTAAACTGGTTACGGAGTCCGTAAAAGGCTCTATTTGCAGCTGCAATACGCTTTTTCACTTTAAGGAGATCCTTATTGTCCACATCATAATTGTTCTGAAAAGATAGAATGATGGAGCGCGAACTGTTTTGAGCATCAAGACTGTCTATTGAAAGTATAGTTTCATCGAATTGGTTATTTCGTTTTCCGCGACTGAAACTCTAAATACTAATCAACTAGGCTCCATTCTAATCTCCGGCTTATCAAAAGTCCTTATCGTCTCTCTGTCTTCCGATCGTCCACAGGCTTCGCACTGCCGTCTATCTTGCCCCCATAATCTTGCTAGCTAACTAGATGCCCATTACCTTAATAACAACCTAACTTCCGCGCGATCCCTATTCAATGCCTAAGAAAATCTCTGGTGAATTTCTTCCAATATTCTGGTATTCAAAAATACAAACCCAATTCTTTGGATACCTAGTTCTTTTAAATAATCACTGTGAGCTGCTGACAAGATGATGTATTCCTTGAAAGGTTCTTCCAAATTCCTTTCTAAAATCTTGTCGGGTTCCAAGCGTTATGCTTGGTAGCTCCTTGGAAAATCTTTGGAAGTTGTTAGTGAAATCCTCTGACTTACGCATCGAATTCTCAATACTTAGTGAATAAACTTATTTCAATACTAGAGTAAGGTGAATGGTGAGAACCGTTGAGCAGTCTCATTAGGGGAAGATCTTTGCTGAACTCTTTGGGAGTCCATGTCATTTAGTGATTTGACTAATGTCATTATTTGTTCGTTCCTTTTCATGGCGCTCTTCGGCAGAAAGGCTATCAAGATGCCCGATCTGGGAATGTTCATTTCGTCCACCGTTATCTACTCAAGTCCTTCGCATACCGGTATGCAGAGAGTTATCTTTCTTTATCAGTCCGCTGACATATTGGTCAATGCAGTTGATAATGTAGCCATTCCATAGAAAAACGATATAGGGGAAATTACCTATTCTCGGCCGTTTTGTTCTCTTCGTCATTGGGGGTTTTTTTGAAACCTATTGAACTCAGAGTTGGTCTCAAATCTTTCCCAACAAAGCTGAATTATATGGCCAAGTTTCAGGCAATTTTTCTCACGAAAACCCCCCATGGCGAAGAGAACAAACCTGCCGATAATACCCATTGTCACCCTAGTGCAACTCCGATTATCGTGAAACTAGGTGGGATTGTAGTTCATCGAAAATAATTCGACCCGTATTTTCTTTTAATTCGTCATAAGGGTGACCAATTTTTAGATAGGGTGGCCCTAAGAATCAAGGTTTTTAAAAACTTAAAATTTTCAAAAAATCATAACTTTCGAACCAGTTGACCGATTCTAAACTTCTGTTTTTTTTTTTGTTTGAGAGCTATTGAATTCTAGTCTACAGGAAAAATACGGTGAATGGGCTAAATTGTGTTTTTGGGCAAAAAATATGCAAATATATTAGTTTTTTCACGTTTTTATTGTCTCGGCAACAAAGGAATACCCTGGTTTTATAATTTTATCAGAAAATTCAGGAAATTTGGCGTAATATATCAAAAAATCAAAAATGTATGGTTTTTAGTTTTTGAGATATGATTTTTTGAATATAGAGAGCCATATAATTTGATACTAGCTTTTTAAAAAAAAAGCTTTTTTTTTAATCATATGTCAAAGACTGAAAAACATACATTTCTGATTTTAGATATGTTACGCCAAATTATTTGAGTTTTCTGATAAAAATATAAAATCAGGATACCTCTTTGGTCCCAACACCATGAAAACGTGAAAAAAAAAACAAATTTATTTACATAGTTCTTGCACAAAAGCACAATTTAGCACATTCAACGTATTTTTCCTAAAAACTAGAACTCAATAGCTTTCCAACAAAAAAAAAATTGAAATCGGTTAACTGGTTCAAAAGTTATGATTTTTTTATTTATTTTTAGTTTTTAAAAACCTTGATTTTTAGGACCACCCTATATGAAAATTGGTCACAATAATGATAAAATAAAAAATACGGGTCTAATTATTTTCGAAGAACTACGAACCCACCAAGTTTCACGATAATCGGAGTTGCACAATATCATTTTTCTATGGAATGGCTGGATGGTTGATAACAACTATAAATAGTACAACATCTGTAAGTCAATTTTATGCCCGTGTAGCTGCCGGCTTAGAATAGCACTACGGACCACCTGTTCCGAGGGTAAAAGTCCACCAAACAGGTAACCCCAATCCAAGGTGTCAGGCGACCCGTGCTGAGGGATGAATGGTTGAGGGGGTTTAAAAGATGCTCAATCTTTAACGGAGCCCGTAGCGTGGGTAGATCGCCTTTTTTGGTTACGTTGCGGTGATAGATCTACCAAACCGAAATCTAGTGTCGTCCTATTTTTCAATTTTGGAATATGTGTTCTGGTAATTCAAGGAATTATAGTATTTAGTCCTTACTACTGCTGTTTTGGAGACTTCCAGTTTTTGAATAAAACTGAGTTTACCAACTTTACTTAGCATATAGTTAAAAACCTCACCATCTGAGGCTAAACTCAATGCAAAGGAAATCAAATTGGGTTAGGGATCCATGTATGTACTAACTTTCCGAAGATTGGAAAGTGCTAGTACGCAAGGAACATACTAGAATCCTTATTACTGAACACATGTCCCATTATTGGAATGATATTGCTGCTAATGTTAAAACCCGGGTCCTAAACCAGGGGAGAATTTAGCAATAAAACAAGGGTGATGTTAGGTTTCCGATGCATGGCCAATATCAGTACTTTCGTTTTGTTTTCTAACAAAACAAAACAAAAACTGTATAAAAAACGAGACTTTAATGCCCCTCAATGGCAATTGAGTAATGCGACATGTACTACACTAAGGATACGGGTAATGTCACAATAGATCTAAAAACTGGTCGCAGTGACAAACCCGAACAGGAATAAAAAAAAAGTCAATTCTACATCTGTTCCTCGATACTCTACTACCCAAGTTATAAAAAGGTCCGCTTCAGAAGACAAAACTGACTTTTAAGTTCCACGAAGTTCAGATAAACTGTCAAATGGAACTTTCTGGCTGCTTAAGAGGCTAACAAACCTAACCGGAACCTAGAGGCTAACCTTGCCGGAACTTCGCAGCAGCTTGAAAGCTGCTTAAGATACTACCTGAAACTCCATTGGAACTTTCAAGTTCTTAGATTTTCATTTCAGTAACTTGATGTTTTTTGTCCTTTTTTCAAAATCTCCTTTAAGGCTTTTTACGGCATCATCAGCATCGGCAGCCATGTTGGATATGTGACTTAAAATTTCAAAGTGATAATTCTCTGCCACCAAAGCGAATATTCGTATGAAAAAGTATCATCCTATTTGCTCACTCGCAGTGATTGCGATGAAACTTTTTCTGCTGCGTAGCTGCAGAATTAACAGTTTTTTATCACTTCAAAAACGCGAGGCAAACAGTCATTGAAAAGCAAAAATTTAATGATTCGTGTGAAAGTTTGGTGATGCATCATGACACCTTAAATGAATACTTTAATGGACAGCAAATTTGAATTTACTCAATCTATGATTTGAAGTGCAGATAAAATGCGTCCAGTTGGTGCCAGCAGCGGAAAGTATAAACAAGCACGTTTCTAGCTTTCATTTTCCAGTGCTAACAGCCCGGCGGCGGCACCATCGCATGTATTCGTCTGGGGCACTCTCGGTTCTCAACTTTCCCAAATTTTCACCGCAAGCTCGCGGAAGAATGGTAGTCAAGAGGAAAGTTTTGTGTATAGTAAGTGAGCTGAAATAGACAATGATTTAGCTGGGCAATTTTTTCTGTTTAGTTTATGTTCCGGAATACTTTCTTTGTCAAGAAAATTAGAGCGCAGCAGGACGACCCGGTTCAAATCTTCATAGGAGTGTGTCATGTAAAGTAAGTTTGGTCATTTTCTACCCTTCACAAGTAAAAATAAAAATGACTGTGGCGAATCTGAAAAGTACATTATTGATTTTAACATTCATTTTCAGATAGCTCCATCAGAAGCTGCTTAGAAGGCTATCCAGCTTCCTTATGTGAACTTTAAAGTTCTGAAATTACTTATAAATGAAGCAAGTTGCTTTGCTCATGAAGGTACCTCTTATCCGAACTTTTGGTCAGTTTGGTACTTTGTTATTAAAGACGGTATCTTTAACCAGTATTAACTGTTACATTGCTAGTCTCTAAGAGCTTTAGTCAGAAAGTCTTTTGTTATTATTTCCATAATTCTTACTATCTGAAACTTTCAGTTTTCTGAGTTGATTTCTCTCAGCTTCTGCTACTCCCTTCTTGCCAGGAACCTTATATTCACGGATCGAGTATGAGCAGTTTTGGCCTTCTGATTTGTGCTTGGGTTTCCCGGGTTGACTGCGCTCAGTTACTCAACGCCATCGTATTCCCGAGTTGACTGCAGACTTTTGCTTTAGCCTGTTTGCCTGGGACTTCAAGTATCGCGGGCTTAGTGCGTTCAGCTTCTTTGTCTACCGATTTGTTCGCAACTTTCGAGCTACCGGATTCGCTTGTGGACAGCATCTGCCCTAACGTCTTGCAATTTTGGATGTTTATACCGATGATGCAGCTAGGGATTTATTGGAATGGTTCTTGTGTGGCATTCTCATGGGTCTTGATGTCCTTTTTATCAGTTACTTTTTACCGGTTTTGATGCTTTGATTCGGTCCACCTGCTGAGTTTTTTTTATTATTATTATTTTGCGATAGTAGACCCGCATGATAATAAACTCGCTATGTTCCAAAAATCATCCGAATTGGTTGAAAGAAAACTGAGACATTACAGAGGGCGTAAAGTGGGTGACATCGTGTAATTGGAGTCATTTTCTGATCCTTATTTTTTCGTATTTTGATCGAATCCATTTCAATTCCAGTTCAATCATTTTCTATTGCGTGGTTTTGGAAATACAGTTAGAATGTTGCAGAAAGCAATCAGTAGGTCGGCTCCAGGGGCACGTTCTCCTCCATTTGGGAGCAAAAAGCAAATGCAAGGAATTCCAATGATTCTTTTTTTATGTTTATTTATTGCAGTTTATGCAAAGTTTTTTTTGCGCCCTGCAAAAAATAGGAAAACGTAAAAAAATTCAATGAATCCGAATGATACAATTGGGCTATAGGGGTTCTAAAAAGGCTCCAAGAGAGTTTCAGAGGGTATCTGAAGGTTTCAAGCTATCAAGCTCCTCCAAACCTCAGTTAAACCCCATGAACCAATAAACGCCTGAAAACCCCCTGAAACACTCGGAAACCTCGTGAAACACCTTGAAACGTCCCCAGAAATCCACTAAAATATTCCTGAAACTCCTAAGAACGCCTATGTAACACCCTGAAATGCCCTTGAACCTTTCTGAAACCCCCTGGACCCATGAAAATGCCACTCTTAAACTTTCTGAGCTTCTCTTGAAACTCCTCTGAAACCCCTGTAACCTCAGGCAAGGTCCCTGAAATGCCCTAAAATATTTTTTAAACCTCCGTAAATGCCCAGAAAGGAGGATCTTCTCCTCAAAAGTTCCAGAAATTCATAGAAACGCCATATAAACTTGCCCTTGTTGTTGTCAGCCGAATCTCCTCTCTGGAGCCACCAAATGTTGGCAGCTGCACAATCTTCCAATTGGCAGTACGATTGGTGTAGTAATCCTCTTGCGGTGGGACTAGACTAAGTACGAACTGCATCTAGCCGTACTCTCGTCCACAGGTATCGCAATGATTAATCAATGATGTTCAGGATGACGAAGCTCACAGTCGTTCACAGTACCATTGCGAAGGAATACAGTGTTACATTCCGTGTGTGTCAGCAGACTAAGCGGAACGCGTAACTTTCGAACACCGTGCTACTCACTTAGGGTGGGAGATTTGAGAGGGAGAATAATTAAAATCAATACGTTCAAATCGTATGTGATAGCATTTGGGCCTTTCTAGACTCATGCCAACGTTCTTGCATTCGGAGCCTTAGCTTACCAGAGTAGAAGGCATTTATTATATTCGGATCTGAGAAAAAGTTTGAACGATCCTATAATTTTTGATTTTCACGTTTCTAAGTATCCGTCAACTGTCTTGAAGGCTTGAATCCTTCAATCAGTAATCAGAATAATTTATATATCGCAAGTGCTAATTCAGATTCAAAGGAACTTAAGTAGTTAAATAATACTTGACTGGCCCGTATCGGGAGGTATCCAGTGAGGAGTCCAAAACAAAACTGGGTCTCGTCTTTATTGATCTTCCTGTTTTAAATCCACAGGACCTACCAAATATAAACATGGTCTTTCCTGATAGGAAGATGAAATAGTGGCTGGCTCTACATTGGCCGAGTATTAGTTCTAAGCAACTCAAAATTTAGTTCTAATGGTTGCTAGTGGTGTGTCGCCACGTAATCTTCTATAATGCAGAGTACATTTTTCTGAAAGCTAGCAACACTGGTTAAGGAGTTCGAGCAGAAGTAAGAAAAGTACTGAAATATGGCAGTAGTACTTTGATGAGCACCTCACTGGCGGGGGAAACGTGCGACCGGGCAGCCAAGGCTGCGGATTAAATGACTACGGTAGTGCAGCAAAAAACAAAAAGCTGGCAATAGAGGAAAACGAGAAGTGTATAGAGTAAAGTGGGGCAAGAGTTTCTTTTGAAGTTTTTGAGCTCAACTCAAATTATTTCTTTCGGGTGTCAAGGTTGTTCGAAGCTTTTTTTGAGAAAAAGAGTCTTTCACTCCAAAAATTGTGAAAATTGATCAATATTTCGAAAAGTTATGACAAAATGTTGGTTTTTGATCAAAAAATTGTAATATGCGATGCTCCTTTCTATGCAATGCATGGAATGGAATTGTAATTAAACGAATTCGATATTTTATTTTGGGGCGTAACTAGGTGTGTTTTGAAGATGCTTTAGTATGTATGACTTTTTGCAAAAAAGATTTGGAAATCATAGTTTACACATAGTGGGGCAAAAGTTCGAATAATGGGGCAAGAGTTCGAGTCATGTGGCAACTTCAGGTAAAAACCTAAAATTCTGCAAAATGTCCATATTATCTCTTAAATCCATCAGTGAGATTTTTGGTGTAATAAATTTAACCCTGATTTGAATAAATTCCAGATCGAACTTTAAAGTGTATTCCAGTTCCAACATCAAATTTATTGGTTTTAAGTATTCCTATTACCAAAGTATGAAAATAATGTGCTACGGTTAGCGAAATTCCACAAACACAAGATTCAAACTTTTGCCCCAGAAACACACATACAAAAAGTGTTCTAACTCAAAATTGATAAGACATTTGGCGTAACTTTGTTCAGCAAAATTTTAGCACATGGATGGTAGAATCACCACACGGTATTCATTTATTTTTATCAGCTTCGAATTTTTGAGAAAATTGAATTTTCAACTGGGGTCGAACTTTTGCCCCACCTTACTCTACTGCTATTCATACAATTTTTCCTAGAAAAACTTGTGCCAAATTATGTTGACTGTTAAAAATTATATTCCGCAGCGTAATATTTTTTCAGATTTGTTAGTTTTTTCATACATAAGTAGGCTTATTGTACGGCGACTTTTAAATGCTCTTTATCGACAAAATACTTTAATCCCAAACGGCGCATTTTATGCCACTCTCTCCCACTAGTAGTCACGTTGTCGCCAGTACAGTTCGATTCCCCTCGAGCCCTATACGCGCGGGCCGCGCGCCCTCCGACTGCGGTACTGGTTTCAAGTCAAATAAATATTAAAAATTGAATTTATCATATTTTGCTCTTGTGATTATCGTTGATACAATTCCATTGAGCTTGAGAGCCTTGAGACGTTTTGCGCGAGACATCGTGAAGTGGAGGGTCGTTGAGGCGGGCAGCGGCGTGGTAGTTCAACATGGGTGAACACAGCAACTGTGTGTATGAGAGGTACACACGGAGAGAGAGAAATGTAGTATAATGTGCGTTTGTGTAATTATAATAATTATATCGGAATAAAATGGAACACTTTTTTTTTGCTTCCATGGCGTAGGGGCTCTCGTGGCACGGGTAGATGTCCATTGGTTGCTTTTGAAGACGAAGGTAAGAAAGAGAGAAGCCGAGTTGCAAATGCATTGGAGACTGGGTGGAGAAAAATCGAATCGAAGAGGACATCCCTCCTCCCGGGGTCTGTCGGAAAATTGTACGGTGGTGGGAGTTTGTCCAATTATAGCGAAGAAACGAGTTTATTTTGCTATTGGTATAAACATTGTTGAAGTGTATGCAGCTAGTTGTCTTGACAGTTTCGTTTATAAGCAAATCATCACTATTATTTGAATGTAATTTAATTGTCAACTGAGTAAAAACAGGATGAAATGAGTTATCCGTTCTGAAGTGAGGCAAGGGTGAAAACTATCAGTGCTCAAACCTTTGATATGTGGTGATGTACGCCAGTGAAACCTGGTGTGTATCAGTTAAGAACATTCATAGGTAACAGGTTTTCATCAACAGATGCAGCATGACGGCCTCACAACTGAATCTTCAACGCTGAGCTCTTTTACAGATATCCCCAAAAGTCGATAACTGACCGATGTTTCTACATAGTATTACATATAGTCTGAATATCTACCAAACGGCAATTCATAAGCAAAACGAGCCTGTGCCCTAACCATTTCGTGCAAATAACCTTGCGTATTAAAAACTCTTCAAATATTGTTCTTTTTGAATCTGATTCCTGCACCATTTCGGGTGTGATATGATGTCACCCCATCCCACGGTAGAATACTTAGTTTTATGTCCGTCTGTTGACAATCGATTCGCACTGAGAAGTGCTCTCCAACCTACCTCGTCGTCAACATCGTTCCTCGGGGTACGACAATTTGACGGAAGGACGTCATCGGAGCCAACCGGAGTCAGTCAGTGACTATAATTCCATCATTCTGCGTGTCTGCGTTCTGCGCAATCAGTCAGCCAGCCAGCAAGCCGGCGAGCCAGTGCACTCCTCGTAGGAGACAGACATGGTACTTTGTGTTCCCGTTCGCATAACTCAATGCTAAATTAATGAAATTTATATGCAATACATATATTTCATCTTCCATGCTCCGGCATTGCTCGCGGTAAGGAAATGCGACTGGTACCTACCTACATATGCAAAAGCTTGCCTCGTCTCTCGGCTTGACGAAAGAAGAGAAATTCATTTGATAAATTGGATTTTTATTGTAATAAAAAAGGAGGCAAAACTACGTTTATATATAAATACAGATAATTATACACTTAAGTTGGATGGATGTGGCTGTGTTTTTGTTTCTGCTGTTTCCAGTGCAACCGGAGTTGAGCTCTTCGTCACTGCTATCAAGCAAGGTCCCACTCTGTTCAGAGTGGCCATCAGCCATCCATCCATCGCTCATGCCTCCTCGAGCATAAATTGTAAAAACCAATTATCGATCTCTACTTCTCTTTCTGTGTACCTGCGGTTCCAATACTTTTATTAATTATTATTATAATATGATCGATTAAAGAGCCCATCGCTATTTGCATTTAAAATGCACGATTTTCCCGTTTTAGATCGATTGCTGCTGCTACTTTTGCGCGGTTGAAGTTGATGCGATTGCATTTTCATCCTTTTCTCATTTTATTGATTGCTGCTACTACTGGTGGGATGTTGTTGGTCCATCTTCATCGCGTCGGAATGAAACAGCAGTAAATGATGCTTACATTTTAATGCCCGATGAGCGATCGGCATTTTTGTATTATTATTCATTGGAGCTGGAAACATCGAGGACAACGCGAGAAGCCCTTGAATCACTGCTGGCTGCATTTGTCCATCAATGATAGTGGGGCGTAACCGGTGTCAATAGCAGTTTGATTGCCAAGGGGTCCATCAATGTGTGAATGCTTTATTAATGTGTTCTTTCCGCCGAACAGTTCCATTTAGCTGTCCTCCTGCTGGAACGCTTCCAAGAAACATAAAAGCCGAACCACGAAACAAAGGTCGCTTCAGGATTGTTGAACTCTACCAAAGACACCGGCTGGCTTGAAATCATTTCCATCTAGGTCCCAAAGCATATGAACAAAACGAGATCCACTCTGGCAACAGTACTAATCATTATACACCCGTAACCGCCTGACGTTAATGATACCTACTCTCGTACGGCGGTGATTCAACAGCGTGCAAATACGAACATAAATAAAGTTTGTATCATTTTGTTGTTTCTGTTATTTCGATTTCGATTTTATTACCCTTCTGCCACCGGATCGATTTGGGGATCGGCAAACCTTTCTATACCACGCTGCGTTGGAAATCTCCAGGAACGGTTCTCAATGGGTGCTTCCACGAGCCATCTGTTCTAGTAGTTGTGAGTCTGATTTTTAGTTTTTACTTGGTAGATCAACTTTTTATGCTGTCAAATCAAAACTTTTTGTCAATTTTTGGTCATGCGAAAAAAAAATGAGGATCATCAATACACCTTTTGATTGGTTCTGAATCTCTCAGAATTTCCTATCCTAACTTCTCGTGAAAACGGCCAGTACACATAAATTGGGACATCAGCTGGTCGTCCAACTATACGTATCAGCGAGAGACTAAGCAAAACTGTGCGCTATGATGCTCCGAGTATCTAGGGACTTGATGTCAGGACTGCTTAATGGCACCAACGTAAGGTATGATCGACGAAAACTTCAAATAAATAAACGACCTAGACCAATGTAACCAAAAGTCAGCTAAGCTATTAGTGCAGTGGCTGGTATTTTGGGAACCTTTTCGCCATAATTCAGCCAATTTCAAGCCAATTGATTTGAAACACGGTTGAATATTATACGTATCACACCGCTTACAAAAAAAGAAGTCAGTTAGTCCAAAATTGACTGAGGTATAGCAGAAGAGTGTCCAAAATAGAAGCTCTGCCGAGATGGTCTCACTTCCCTAGTCGAAACCCAATAATGATGAAAAGTGGCAAAATAAAATGGGAAGGATGTATCGGAACAGTATGCGAAAGTTTTATATTATTTACTAGCAGTACAAGACAGCGCTAGTGCTCGTCAAATTCAATGATCGGAATGGAAGCTTACTGACATACAAACAATGCAATGGTGGCCACATTTTTCGACTGGTGTAGGTGTAAACTGGAACCTCTTTTCATATCATGGATCTGACATGCAGAAATTGAAAATGTACATAAAAGAGAGATAATTTCATGCGTGAATTAAGTCAGTTCTCCAAATAAAAAAAAAATTTTTTTCGCTAGGTTTTGCTCTTAGGAGTTAGAGAAAACGCCAAGGAGATTTCTATGAATTTCAGGAGAGCCTAGAAAGAAGGGGTTCCATGAGTTTTCATAGACCTCCAGGGGGTTTGAATAAAGTACACCGGGCAAGTTGAAACGGATGCGGCAAGATAAAACGTGAAGTTTTGAAATAAATTTCAATCCAGTTTGGAAAATTGGCCTTTTCTAAAAGATTGTTTGATTAAAAAACGATGTGTTATAGCAGAAAAATTATTTATCATGACTAGATAACATTCTGTTAACACGCTGTTTAATCTTACTCCGCCCATTTCAACTTTCCCCGGTTTTATAACGGCTCACAAGGCCTCTTAAAATCCAATTGGTCATAAATTGTTACTTGTTCCTGCCCAAGTAGGCAGACTTCATTATTAGGTTTAAGGATGTTTCTGGGTCTTCCAAACTTTGGCTTGGATGATTCAGATGTTTCGAGGGATTTCAAACGCTATTCAGAGACGCTTCTGGACGTCTGGGCGTTCCAGAGACGTTTCAGGGGGATTTCAGGAGTGTGTTGAAGATTTCTGGGTCATTTCAGAGGGGTTCAGGAGCGTTTCAACGGATTACAGGGTATCTGAGTGGGTCTGTGGGGATCTCATAGAATATTCATAGGTGTTTCAGGGGATCTCGGGAAATTCTGGGGGTTATCAGAGGCGTTTCAGGTCTTAGGGTTCAAGGATGTCTCAGGAGGTAACAAAGGTTGTTTTGAAGTTTTCGGAGTACGTTTAATAAGGGACTCCCACAAACTACGGTCGAAATTTGAGCAAAACTGATTAACCCATTAACGCCTAGCGATCTATTTAGAGATCAGATGCCTCGAACGCACTGTAATCTATTCATAGATTAGTAACTTTTTCCATTATCGTGGGGAAATTAGGCATGTTGTAAGACTGGTGTCATCATCATCCGATAGTATGTAATTCAGTATGTATTTACTCCAATAGGCGGCGCTAGGGACCTTAAAAGATTTTGCTTTGATAGCTGTTGCGTCAATGGCCATTGCCAGTACCGTCACGCTCGTGTTGTGAACAACAAGCGTAGTTTTGCAATGCGTAGGCTGTTGAAACCATGCATCAAGAACTAGCCGATAAAGAATTAGTTGATTCTTGGTTTATCCGCTAGGTTGCGCTAGTGAGGTTTAAATTTAAATGTATGTATCGCGGAAATCAGACCATATAGAAGTAATTCGTCTTAGGCTAAGTTGATTAGGGCATCAAGAGCTATCCGATAATGAACCAGTTGATTCTGAATAAAGTGTCTCGAGTATACCAAAGTGGCGAATCCTTGTCGTTTTGACAGGTCTCCTGCTCGATTGGAACTATGGGGATGACAGCAAATCGACTGTTCCAATTTTGAAGTTTCTCCACTTTGTTTTATATAGGCTCATCGACAAAGTTTATTAGACCAAGCCCACTCATGGGCTCAATCAAGCGTTTTAACGTTAAGTAGAGCCCCGAACAAAGAAGCGAACCGCACCGGTCGCTGCTAAGTAGGGCTCGAAAGCGAAAAGTTTACGTACGGTTCGTAGCAGGGCTTAGAATATAGAAACACGCAAAGTACGGTCTCTATCCGTAGGCTCGTGCGCTCTCTCGCGTTTAGCTCTCTGGGTAGCGTAAAGAGGAGACGAAAGAACATTAGTATGGATTTGTTGCCAGGTATGTATATAGTTTCTAGAGAATGATTTTCTTGTTTCGTGTAGGTAGGAATTTATTTTAGTTTGCATCAAATATTTGAAATTTTCATCCAATCAATATCATAGATCGTTACACGAATAACACAACAAATTGTCTGACATAGAATTGTGATAGAGTGACAATACAAACGCAGAAAAATAATAATAGGTTTAAATTGACAAGCTTTGCTTAAGTATGATATTAATAAAGTTTTTGCTTCTTCGCCAATTTTAGGATCATGCATATCGAAAATGTATTGATTTTCTCTTAAAAATAGTTACGATTGCTCATAATCGCACCTTTAGTTTTTGATTCGGCCGATCGTTTCGAAACTATTTGAAGAAATGTATAGTGATTCAGTGAGTTTTGCTGTTTTAACACGTACATGTTTGAGCCGGGTTTTCTACGCAGCAAGTAAAGCTTAGTTTCGCACATTTAGAAAAATGTCCAAATAAATAACTCGCGAAGTTCGTTCCGACAAGTTTCAAAATTATCGTCATCCGACGCAGATTCCGGTGAGAAGGTGTGCGTATTTTCTAACCCAAAAAGAAACTATTTGACGGTAATAAGTGACCACAAGGTTTTCTTTCTTCACTTTCCGGGCTGAGATCCTCCGCTTTGAAAGAGTTGTGCCTCGCGTTTCGTTTTGTCGTGTATATTTCAAAAAGACAAAAGAGTTTTGGTTTGATTGCTGTTTTTAAAAATGGTGGTCGTCTGTGGGTGGTTTATTAAATATAAATTTAAAAATATAAATTAAATAAACGAGACATTAGGAAGAAAGTGTGCGAAATGGGTAACTTCACCGTCCACGCATCCTTCCTCCCCTGTAAATTCGAGAAGTACCTTGCCGAAATAAAATATTCTGTACTCCAGTATTTCGAAGAATCATCTTTGCGCGTAAATACAACGCAGTAGACCAGGCCGCTTTGATGCATGTGTCATATCTCTGATATGCTGCAAGCATCAGTATTGACAAGAAAAGCAACACGATTGCTTTCCAGTGTGATTCCGCGTATGTATGAGATTAGATAAGAGTAGTTACGATTTTTCAAAGATGCATTGACTGTACCTAACTCAACTCAGATATCATAGAAACACTACAGTTATTTCTTTTTGAAAAAACTAAATCATACCGATAAAAATCTTTAAAAAATGTAGTCGAGCTGCCAAGTTTCACCAATTAAAATAGGCGGTGTACAGGACTGCCATATTGTAGGTTCCTCGTTATAGAAAAAGCAAGGCGTTGGATGTTAAAATACATCAATTGTTGTATGAAGTGCCAAAAAGGAGAGTGGGCTCATTATGTACTTTGACAAATACGCAGTCTACTTCAAGCGCAGAGAATCTGCTTCCAACAAAATATTCATATACCAGCATCCAAAAGATCGCAATTTATATTAAGATTTGCGAGTGATGCTTTGTAACTAAAAGGTTGTGACTGAGTATAGAATTAGCTGATGTTAAAATACACGTTAATGAAAAAAAGTTGCGCAAACTTATCGCAGACTGTTAGAAGACAGCTTCTACTATGACCAGGATTCAAGAATCTTGACCTACGCGAAGTTGTAAAGGAGACAACTACGTTATAAATGTGTTGGAAATGCAAGGGATGTAATTATTCAATAAACCTAATTATTAAAAAAGATGCTCATAATCTCAAATTCAGATAAATTTCTTGCGAGAAAGGCAACATGAATATTGAAGAGATGGATATTATTTTAGATAAAAATTCAACCTACAAGTCATACAGTAAGCAACAAACATATAATTTAAAAAAAGATTGTTTGAATTCCGGGATTAAATACAATCATAAATTATTGAGAAAATGATATCTTTAAACGCACCAAAACTGGTACAAATCTCCAAGGGAATTATTTATTTCAGTCTTATCCAAAACCCCATCTTTCATTATATGAGCACAAATTATTATACTGAATAAGATTTGCAATAACCCCATAGAAATACACAAAATATTGCGATGATTTACAGAAGTGCAAAAAACCGATGGTACGGAGAGAATAGAGACCACCGGTGCGCAAAGGCGACCGATCATTATTTTACCCACATGAAAACGAACGACCGGTGCGAAAATGGGTTGATAACGAAATAAAAAATCGTTAACGACGTGCTGTTGCGTGTGTAGTATTAAGCCCACGGGTGGGCTTGGTCTTAGAGCGTCAAAAGCTATCCGATATCAAAATAGTTGCTAGGTCGCACCAGTGCATTGGTGCAGTGAGTCTTAGAAATGTTAAACTCGTGTATCCAGAGAATCAAACCAAATGAAGAATTTCATCTTTCGGCAAAGTTGATCAAGTCAGTAGTGTTGCGAAGTGTCAGTATCAACCGACATTTCAATTTGAAAATGAGATAGTTAACCACTCGTTTTTTCATTTACCATCGGAATATCTATTGACTAGCACCTGATCATTCAATTGACACCCGCTCCAGTATCAGTCAATGCACATATTATTCAATTGAGCCCCAGCTTCGGGGAGGTTTCAGGGGTAGTCCATGGATTTCTAGGCTGCCATTCAACGCATGGTTGTCCCAGGTTGAATGGAAATCTTTATCTTCATGGGAAAATTATACGTAGAACGGCAGTAGGAGCCTCAGGGGCTTGCAGGGATGTTCCTGGGGATTTCAGAAACGTAACCTCAATCCATCGGATATTCCTTCGGAATCCCCCATCGGAAGCTCCCTGGAACCCCAGAAATGTCTCCAAAACCCTTTTGAATATCCAAAGGAAATTAAAAGTGAAAATCTGACATATTTGTAGTAGATTACAGACCAGTGTAAACCGTTTAACGATCAGCAAGGATCGGCCAACGTTGGGATGAACTCACTGATGTCGAACAATTTTGTTATGCTTTTTATGCTCCAACGTGTCATTTAATTCAATGTTGAATGTTTTTAATCAGCATGGAACTATGCACGGAAAAGTAAATGATAGCAAAAATTCCAGTACAGTTACATAGTTCAATAATGAATTAACTACATCGGCTGTTTTCCTACTCTCCGCATCGACCAATGTGGCGCTAGCTTCTATGCGCGAAAAACCGCTAAAAGTAAATCGCAAAAATATTGTAAGGCGAATAGCATCTAAAGGCTCATTTCTCGAAGGGGAATACATTATTCGAGAAAATATTTGGTAGTGGTTGTGCACAATGGCAACCACTATTATGCCTACCAAATATTTTTGTAGGAAGAGCTTTCTATTTCAAGTAATTCAAGTTAATATGCTTTTCGCCATACAAAATTAAATGGATTTACTCCTGCTGATCAACTGTAGCTGCGCGTCAAGCGGGTAGTCCATTGGCGAACTGCTTTACACTCAAGTAGATTCGAGTTGGTGTTTATACCATTATAAACCCAAGACAAAATCATTTCGGTTCTATGATGGATCTCAAAGTCAACTCAACTCAATCTTGGGAAGGAAAGCTTCAGGGGATTTCATGGTATTTCAGAGTCTTCTAAAGTCTGGCAGAAAGGTTTAGGATTTGGAGCGTTTAATGGGATTTTTGGAAGGATTTCAGGAAAATTCTAAGGGTATTCATAAGTGTTCCTAAATACCTTAGTAGGTTCCAGGGACGTTTCATGGGGATTTCAGGAGTGTTTGGAAGGTTCCATAAGCGTTTCAGAGGGCTTCAGGGACAGAAGTAGAAGCATTTTAAGAGGTTTCTGGGGATTCAGGGGTTTTAATAGGTGTTACAATTCTCAGGGGATTCTCAGGGTGATCTCAGTAGGTTTCAGGGGATCTTAGATAGTTTCGAGGGCGTTACTTCAGATCTCATCGGGACTCTAGTGTTGAAGGGGCATTTCAGGGAAACTCATAAAGTTTAAAAAGCTTTTCAACGGCTTCGGGGGGTTTTAATGGGAGCTTCAAGGGGTTTCAGGGATTCAGAGACGTTTCAGGTGATCTCAGGTGGATTTAGGGGTTTTCAAGAGCATTTCATGAGGTCGCAAAATATATTAGGTGGTACAGGTACGTTCAAAAGCATTTTAGCAAACTGAAATGTTTTACAACCCCTAAGGGACGTTTGATAGGAATTCAAGAAGCTCTAGGGTCATGCCTAAAATCCTTCTGAAACTTCAAATAAAATGGTACTCATCGATACACTTCTGAAACACTCTAAAATATACCTTGAGACCCCTGAAATGCTTTCGAAATCCCCTAGAACTTCCTGAGACTCCTTAAAACCCGTGACCGCCCTTGACACCCTCATAAAAACCAGTTAAAGCCGCCTGATGTATCCCTAACCCAGCCAACACGAAGTCGTATATGATGTAGAATATGATGCTAAAGTGGAGGCCATATGCGTACATGCTTCCATTTACCTGCGTGTAAAGAGTACGCATATCGCCTCCACTTTTGCATCCTATTCAACATCATATGCGATCGTGTGTTGGCTGGGAACTCCCCTAAGGCTCCTGAAACGTCCGTGAAAACTCTCTGACAACTCCTTGTTACGTTTGTAATTTGTTGTGAACATTTCGTCAGTTTATTTTGTATGTTATAGGTACACTGAGGTCTTTTTTTACACGGGAGATACGTCCCGAGTACAAAAACCGTGTAAAACAAAACCGTGTAAAAATTCTTGGAGTAGTAGTTTTCTACAAAACTATGCCTCATGGATCTGTAGGATGTTACACCGCACCAATAATATAGCAACAATTAATTGATTACGCTCGTAGATTTTCAGGCCTATACTCACGGAAGTTCTAGGAGGTCTTAGAATATCTTTGAAAACTACGTCTCTACAGAACTATGCTCTAAGAACCTATAGGATGTTGCACCGTATCAGTAATGTAACTACAATCCATCGATTACGCTTGTAGATCTTAAGGGCTTTATTCGCGGAAGTTCTAGGATGCCCTAGAACATCCTTAAAAATTATTTCTCTTCAGAACTATGCTCCATGGACCTGTAGGATGTTACTCCGCATTAATAATATAGCAACAATTAATTGATTACCCTCGTAGATTTTCAGGCCTGTACTCTCGGAAGTTCTTGGAGGTCCTAGAATATCTTTGAAAACTACGTCACTACAGAACTATGCTCTAAGGACCTGTACGATATTGCATCGTATCAGTAATGTAAAGACAATCCCTCGATTACGCTTGTAGATCTTAAGGCGCTTACTCGCGAAAGTACTTGGATAATCTAAGTTCTTGGGTAACCTGTTGTTCTTAACAGACCCATACTCCAGAAATCACCTTTAGGAAAACACCCATTTAACCCCTCCTAGCCCCCCATATATTACCCCCTCCCCCCCCCCCCCCCCCTTCAACAAACAGACCTCCCCCCTCCACACATCCCTTTCCTGCAGACCTCTTACATCATCATCCGCCTCCACCTCATACCACTTTTCAACTCCCTTGCAACCCTTTCCCATAAATCACCTTTCTTCCTTTTAGTAAGAGTTCCCTTCCAGACACTTAGCGCGAGAAAGTTGAAAACCCTGTGTTAATTCGCAAATCCGTGTAAAAAAGCCGTGTAAAAAACCGTGTAAAAAGACCTTAGTGTATTGTGATCTGTGAATCTGTCCCTAGTATTTAATTAGCATTTGTAGTGCTCAGACCGTTTCGGGCAACGATTAAGTACAAGACGCGCAAATCGTCCCCTAGCATGGACATCAAAATGTAGACGGTCTTGTATCGTGGCCCGAATCCGGATGCCCCCTTAGGATTGACAATTCCTAGACCAAACACAAGCTATGAAAGCAACTATCGCTGCGAACTAAAGGCAACCGGCCAAAAAAAATACGATTACAGGATTGACTGATGGACGAAGAACAATAATGAAACCTCGTCATCCTGGGATGGGACTTCGTTATCTATTTAGATAACTGGGTACTATTTATGTTATATGTTGCATGTTTGTATTTTGTGCATTTGTAATGTCCCATTTTATTTTTCTTAAACCTGAGAAACTTGAAAACTCCTTAAATAACCTGGAACGCCCATGAAGGACCTTTTGAAACACTCCTGGGATCCCCTGAGACCGCCTTATGTGCTCCATAAATCCTCTGGAACGCCTGGAAGACCCTCTGAAAATCCATAAGAGTCCGCGAAACTCCACTGAAAACAAACTATAACCTCCTAGAAGTCACATGAAAAGTGCTTTCCTTTTGAAACGCCCTCAAACTCCGTGACACGTCTCTGCAACGCATCACAAATCTCTCTTAAACTCACCTGATATTGAACTGAAAACGCTGAACCCCTTAAACCTCTTTGAAACCCTCTGGAGCCCCCAGAGTACCCTGAAACCTCGAAAATTACTTCTGTAAGCCTCAAGAAACCTCCGAAATCCCTTTGAAATCTATCGAACCCATCTGAAACCCTCCTTGAGACCCCATCTTAGCCCCTGCCAAGATACTGTGACCAGTCTCGTTCAACAAACTGAGACCCCTTAAGGAGTCCTTCATCAGTGAAAACCAGACTGATTCTAGTGAGGGCCAATGAACGAAAGATCAAATGTTTTCCCTGAGGATAACCCTTGCCAATTTCCGGGAGAACGACTTGCAGACGATCCATCTGTTCATTGATGTCAAAGCCACGTATGTAATAGGAAAAAGAAACGATCCTCGGTAGATATTAGCAGAACCTGATGTTCCAGTGAAAAAAATGCTGATACGAGCACCGGTTGGGCTGGGCATTTGATTTCTGCAAGATTGCAAACAAAGTGTTTATCTGATTACCCTTAGAGGAACGGTTGAGAGATAGATTGCGCAGATACATACCATCACACAATCCCATATGCTCCTTGGCGTTAGGGAGCATCCATTAAGTACGCCACACTAAAAATTATAATTTTAAACCCCCCTTCCACTTCGTACGGTATTTTTCCTTACCTAAACATTGCCTGTTACATTTTCATATAAACTTCAGCAGACACGAATGCCACTTAAGTGGTAAAGTGTCTTAAATATATAGTAATAATAATGATATTAACTTCAAGTAAGAATGTGCTCGATCTTTTCCTGAAAATCTGGGGTGTTTCAGGTAATCTGGACAGACTGTTACGCGTATATTAGACTGGGTCAACAAAGTCGATTTTTTTGGAACAAAGCTTTTCGATTCCTTTTAGCATCAAAAACAACTGTGCAAAATTTGGGAGCGATTAGTTGCTTCCCCGTATTCCGCATTGCGATTGAAATTAGTATGGAATTTAGTATGGGAAAACGTGCTTTTTTGCATTTTTCTCATAAACTGAAAATTTTCGTCTAAAACGATCAAACTAATGACGTTGAAGTATAGCCTAGGATATGCCGGAAAACTTTGCCGAAGACCGCAAAGTGATCCAACACTTGTGAAAAAAGTTACACGGAGACAAATTTCTTTCGTTTGAAATAAAAATATTCATGTTTATTCGGTAAACTGATAAAATATTTAAAACTAAAATATTAATTTTTGAAACTAACTCAATTACATATTTATTTTTACAATATCCATTGAAAAGCCCCCCGTTCCGCCGTCGAGAACATAAACAAATCTCTCAAGTTCCAGCTGCAGCTCCAAACAACATTTCCTTTTGCAAAAAAAGTCAAGTTTCACCAAAAGTTTCCACGAAGGAGAGAAGGAAATGATTTTGTAAATTTAACTGGAAAACAAATATTTCCGTAGGGCCGACCTGCCATAAAAAAAAACAAAAAAATTTACATTTGTTTCTAACATAACCTGTCAGAAGATGCATGTTTGTTTCAAAAATGGATTGAATTTGCTTCAAATGTGACGTTCGATTTGCTCCAAACAGTTTTATTTTTGTTGCCAGAACAAATTGACAATTTATTTGAGTTTACCTGAAATATTTTTGATTTTACCATGCTTTTTCTGAGTGTATAACGTACAGATTACCCGGTGGTGCTTAACATTCAACATGTAAAAGAATAACATCAATAATAAAATCTCAATTTTTGGCCTAAGTTACCAGTCGAATAACTTTTTTCACAAGCGTCGGCAAAGTTTTTCGGCACATCCCAGGCTATATTTTAACGTCATTAGTTATATAATATTAGGCAAAAGAATTCAACTTATGAGTAAAATGCAAAAAAGTACGTTTTCCCATACTAACTTCCATACAAATTTCAATCGCAATGCGGAATACGGGGACGCAACCAATCGCTCCCAAATTTTGCACAGTTGTTTAGGACGCAAATATAGATTGAAAAAGCTTTGTTCCGGGTTGATACGATCAAATTTCAAGTTTCTCCATACATCGTTGACGCACTCTGTATATACGCATATTTTAGGCATTTTCATTAAAACTTACCGTAAATGTCAAAAATACGTACGCGTAATGGTTCATAATACCTGAAACATTCTACAACGATATACGAAAAAATAAATCATTTGGATAGGTTTGTTCTACAACATAGGCAGTGGACCGCAAATCCAAAATGATTGAGAACCACTCCAGCATCATCCAGCGATTGCGCGAAATCATTTTCCCGCAACAATAGCCGAACAACCAAAATCGTAAATTACGGCCGAAAACCCAGAAATCTTCCGTATAAATACAATCCATTCAGTATTAATGACCGTGCCAAAGCGAGAAATTCGTTGAAAATGAGTACTCTTGCACCGAGTTCTATAGGAATTGTTCATCGCGGAAAGATTCGGTATCGTCGGGAATGACGACGCTAGCTGGATATTTGCAATTGCATTTCAACTCTCACGCCGCGCGCGCCAATGCGCTACTGCAAGCGAAGAAGGCCTCAACAACGCCCCGTCGCAAAACGGTTTGCGGTTTTGTATTTAGTTCGTTTATTTAGCGCTCCGGTTTACATATGTTGCAATATTTCTTTCTTTCCTCGGTCGAGGTATGATTTTTAATTTTCGAATAAAACGCTGCACCATTGCGTCGATTGTAGAGGATTTATACACGATGCGCTTCGCCAGGGCCATAATTGTACACGAACGTTTATGGATTATAAATCAATTAGGTTCGAGCCACTACAACTGCCTGCTGCTTGGTGCTCTCGCACAACAATGCAAATCAAACAAATCAGTCAATATTGGTAAAGCTATCGCAGGGAGCCCCACACCAACCATGTGGTATGGTCGGAATGCAGTCAATTAAAATTAGATTATTGATGGCTAGCTGATGTACAAAATTGTGAATTGCCATGTCAGCGGTTTCGATCCATTTAGTACCGCAAAATCGATGAGTTTGCATTTGCATTTGCATTGAGGATGCATTTATTTTAAACGGATTAGTTTAACAAATAAGTATCTGTTCTGCTGTCAGTCACTGCTATAAATCAAATTCAATAAATTTGAAGAAATTCGAACTAAAGTGAACGTTATTTTAAAGAGATTTGAAATGCTGAAATGCCAATAGCAGAAAGTGGATGGGTTCTCAGCCAGCATGCTGAGGGGGTCTGAGTTAATTCTCGGTTGGTTTCAAGATATTATCGTAATGTCCTTCATTTTCTTGAGTATAGGGATTAAATCGGCCGATGAAGCTGCAGCAACCCAGAAAACCAATTTGCATGAAGTTTATGTTTATGTTATACGTACTTTTACGCGTTAAAGTTACATCGCATAAAATGCAGCAAAAGTACCTTATGCGTACAAAAGTGGAGGCGTTATACGTGCATTGACGGAACAATAATAACGCTCTATGACTTGAAGCGATATCTTATGCAATGCACTGTGTGCACTATTGTGACGTAATTCAGCATCTTATACAACTTAATAATAATAATAATAAACAATTCTTGTCAGCTCGATATCGAACTAATGACCTCTGGATTGTCGACCCACACATCACACACAACACTAAACGCTACTTATGAAACAAGCTGATTAACCCGAGAGCGGTCGCGTCGTGTACTGAGTACACGCACCATAAAAAATGCACGCATGTGGTACACAGCGTGAGCGCTTCGTCGCTGCAGGTAGTCAAAGACGCGACTGCTCGAGGGTTAATTATTATGATATTCTAACTCACCTCAGTGTTTGTTGGAATGCACTTGTTTCACTTTCGCTGTGCGTGTTTGACAGGCTAAAAACGACGAAGCACTATTTCCCGCACAATTTTCACTGCTCCTCTCTGGCTAGCGCCTCCCATTGTTGATTATCAAGGCAACAAAACAAATAATGATGACTTTGTTACCATAATCATGGCTGTTTACTTTCTTGTAGCTTTTTGGGACTGCATCCACAGTCCAACAGAAACTCTTCAATTATTATCACATATCAAATCGCATTATGTCAACATAAACGCTTCTAGCTTATGCAAGTTTATATGCACACTTCAACGAGTTTATTTGTACTTTTATGCGATTTCATCCATACACCAATGCGAGGTAAACTGACACAACAAGAAAAGTACCTAGCGAAGTCGTATAATCATCGCAGTACGCAATTATGCGAATTCATTTGACACTTTGCGACTTCGCTCGCACGCTTTTGCGAATAAGTAAAGTTTATCGCAATAAAACAACAAAATATCATCTACTACGTTGTACTTATATCTTAGAAAAGTTCATTTGTATTCTTATATGACATTACCTGATGCATCGTAATAAGTTCAAAAAATAATATCATATGCGATGAAAATTGTCAGTCAGCCGCACATGTATGCGATAGTGACTTAAAATATTACTTTATACGATGTACAGCGTGATTTCTTATGCGACTTCTGGTTGTCTGGGAAGGTGACAAAAAGCATACTTCAAGTTACTCCAAGGAACACTTCATGCAAGTTTCAAGCTACTTAAAAGGCTCATACTGATTTCGACCGAAGCTTTACACAGAAATTTCAGATACACTCATTGTTATCCTTTTGAGCGACTCGTAAGCTTGCGATTTGCAGAGCCAACCATAAGTCCAAGTGTTGTTAAATTAAGAGCCCGGCAGATAAAAGGGCATGCCTAACATACCCGCAACTCCATTACTAAGATTTCTAATGAGATAAATACGTTTGGCAATGTAGTCGACTTAAGTCGAGTCAAGTACGAGACACTGAAGACGACCTGACAGTTTAGGTCGAATTTGGAAATAAACGGAACAGTATTTAATCCGAATTCTTATCGTTATGTACAAGTTGTTCCAATTTCAAGCGTCAGGTAATCCTTCAATTAGCTTACGGTATCTGTATGTTTAAAGTCTTTATTTTTCTCAACTTTCCTATCAAGTAAGAATAAAACATTTGATAATTTTTTAACAATTTTCAAATAGGTTTTTGTTTTATTTGGTTTTGTTTATTCCAAATATTCCAAAATAATTTCGAGCTCACTGTTGTGTTTTCAGACGATCACTACCATAGATTGCAACTATGGAGAAAATTCACATTCCGAAAATCCTTCCTGCATTATGGATTTATGACCAGTACCAGCTCTAAAAACAAATGCATTCAACTTCCCACGGTCCAATATTCACAGTCTTCTGCTGCACAATGTACTTCTCCTCACATTCATTTATCATGCAAGCCCGAAAAGCATTGGAAGGTGTAGCACAGCTCGAGTTAACTTAGTCTTAGACTCCATTTGTCTTACAGCAGTGGTGCCAACTGGAAAATATTTATCCTCCCACCCGGGGACCTATTCATCATAAAAGGCTAAAACTATATACCGTCTTGCAACAGAGGCCATACCGATGTGGTTCTCCTTCTTGCAAAGAAATATTGCTCAGCCTTATGCCATCAGGAAAACTCTTACCCCGAAAAACAAAACCAAAGGACAACCGGGCCCCGCACCACTACCAGTCAGTGTGTGCTCTATAATTTATATAAATAGTTGATAAAAGAGAGTAACTTGAGTCTTTTCCTTTTCCAAAACACCAAAACTGCACATTGGATAACTATGAACTAATCCCCATCCCTATCCTAGGCCATCATCCTATGCCTCCCACCCCTTTCGCCAGCAACCGAGATACCACACCGCACAGAAGGATTCCTGGATTTGGATCAAATATTTCCGGACTGCTTGGAAGTCCTTTTATAAGTAGGCAATAGAATCTAACTAGTTAGCTTGGTAGGTATGTGGTTGGCTGCTGGTTACGTAATCGGTCTTCTTTCCTGTGGTTCCAAATTAGGAGTACCGTAACGAAAAGATTTAATGGGCATGGAAACGAAATATGCCTCCTCCGGTTACGGATGTTTATTTGTGGCGTAGGGGAGGCTGGGCTCAAACGGAGACGATTCGAGTCGGCTGTGTAGCTAGCAATGGCGTAGGATTATAACTATTCTGGGTTTCATTAATATGTTCCGAAAAGAACGTCATTGTAGATAATAACTGAAGAGATAATTTAGACATAATAACATAGACTCTAAAAGCAAATTTGGTAATTCAATAATTCCGACGAATATTATCGCGCACTGTGCACCACAATAACGAGTTTTACATTCTGATTAAAATCACTTTGGAAGGATTACTGTTACTTTCAAAAAGAGAAACTGATCAAATTCGGAAGACTGAGTAAAAGTAAAGCAGTTTAACATACATGAATTACTCTGAAGCGAAATTCAGGCGATCTTGGACAAAGGTCTATCCTAACTAACTATTCTTATTTTGAACAAATGCTTGTGAAAAAGGTTTAAATGTGTCTCATCAGAAAATCAGAAGCTGAAATCTTCAAGAAATTATGCCAAGGATTCCTTGAGAAATATCGCCAAGGTGCCCTGAAGATTCTTCCATAATATTATTCAAGATATCTTTCAAAAAATCTTTCAATAAATCTTTCCGAAATTTCTCTATGGAAAACTTTAAAAAATATTTCATGTTTTTTTTCCGGAAAATTTTTCATAAATTCCTACTGAAAGTTTTTTGCACAAATTTTACCATATGATTCAAATTCAAATTCAAATAGAAATTCAACCAAAACCCATATAATCTTAAAGAAATTCTTCCAATGTTCACAATTCCTTTAGAAATGTCTACAAAGCTTCTTCAGAAATGCTTCTACCACAGACTTATTTCTAAAATTTAATTTATAAATTATTTCCTTTGGGGATTCTTTCAGTAAAATCGTTATAATATTCTCTTAGAAAAAAATCTTTAACTACATCTTTAATATTCTTTTAGTAAAATTTTCAGCAACTTCAGGAAATTTTCCAGAGATTTTTACCAGAATTTCGAGCGCAAATCCCAGCCGGAATGTCCCCAAGAATTTCTTCAGGGGTTCATCCAAAAAAACCCGTTGGAATCTCTCCATATTTTTTTCCTTTTTTACTCTTTCGTTATTCCAGCAGGAATTTCTCAAGAAATACCCTCTAAAATTCATACGGAGATTTCTTCAGAAGTTTCTCCGTGCATTGTTCCATGTATTTTCTCGAAAATTACTGCAGGATTTTCTTTACACATTCTTTGAGAAATTCTGATAGAATTCTACCAGAACATTATCCATGAAATCCTTCAAAAAACCTTCCATGCATCCCTTCCAAAAATGCCCCATCAATCAGGAAATTTTCCACTATAATTCTACAGAAATTTATCTATGAATATACATGGATTCTTAAAGAATTTTTTACAACACTCAAAGTTCCTTCAGAAATGTATCTAATGCTTCTTCATAAGTTCTTTTTTTTTAAGTAGTTCAGATTCCGCACCGTCGTGTTCCGCGATGCCGCGTCGTAAAAACACTTTTCGAGTTTTTTTATTCTTCAATTACTTTACCTAATTTACAGCTCTCTTGTCCACTAGGGCACTGCGTGAGCGATTCCAATTGAAAGCTGTACATACACATTGTACAGCGCCTAAATGTATTCTATTTTAACTGTACTATATCGAACTGGTTGCCGTTGCGCTGCTTTCACTTTCTACCCTATCATGGTTGAATGATGAGGACGAGGATGTTGATGTTTGTCTTTTGTGTTCCTGTTTTGCCTTTCTCGTACACTAAGTGTACTGGAAAGGCTATATGTTCACTCCAAAAATGACTTTTTGATAGAAGGCCCGGAGGGTCAAATCACATATACCAATCGACTCAGCTCGACGAATAGAGGTGATGTCTGTGTGTGTGTGTATGTGTGTGTGTATGTGTGTGCGTGTGTGTGTGTCTGTATGTGTGTGTACAAAAAAACTCACATCACTTTTTGGCAGTAAACCTCATCCGATTTCAATGACCGACGGTTCATTCAACGCGGAATCTGGTCCCATTGTTTCCTATTGAAAATGGTTCGTATCGGTTCAGCCGTTCCGGAGATATGGCCATTTAGGTGTTCCGGAACGGTACCCCAGGAAGCGACCAGATATGAAAATGCATCAAACCCATGCATGAGACACATCAAACCACGGCATTTTCGATAACCTGATGAGCGGTAAGCAGGAAAATAGTCTCAGACCATATCTGAACCGGTAGTGTTCCCGAACCGGTTCTGGGCGTCCCGCTGGAAGTGGCCAAATATACAATTGTACCAAACCCATGCAAGCGACACATCAAACCACGGCATTTTAGATGACCTGATGGACAATCAGCAGGAAAATCATCTCAGATTATATCTGAATCGGTAGTGTTCCGGAACCGGTTCTAGGCGTTCCACTGGAAGTGGTCAAAAATACAATTGAAACAAACCCATGCATGCGACACATCAAACCACGGCATTTTCGATTACCTGATGGACAATGAGCAGGAAAACTATCTCAGACCATATCTGAACCGGTATTGTTCCGGAACCGGTTCTAGTCGTCCCGCTGGAAGTGGCCAAATATACAATTGAACCAAACCCATGCAAGCGGCACATCAAACCACGGCATTTTCGATGACCTGATGGATAATGAGCAAGAAAATCATCTCAGACCATATCTGAACCGGTAGTGTTCCGGAACCGTTTCTAGGCGTCCCGCTGGAAGTGGCCAAATATGCAATTGAACCAAACCCATGCATGCGGCACATTAAACCACGGCATTTTCGATGACCTGATGGACAATGAGCAGGAAAATCATCTCAGATCATATCTGAATCGGTAGTGTTTCGGAACCGGTTCTAGCTTTTCCACTGGAAGTGATCAACAATACAATTGAACCAAACCCATGCATGTGACACATCAAACCACGGCATTTTCGATGACCTGATGGACAATGAGCAGGAAAACCATCTCAGACCATATCTGAACCAGTAGTGTTCCGGAACCCGTTCCGGGGTTCCCGCCGAAGTGGTTAAATCTGAAAGAGAAACAAACCCGTACATGCGTCACATCAAATAGCGGCTTTTTAGATTACCTAATGAACGGCCAGCAAGTGTTTCGGAATCGGTTTTGAGTGGCCGGAAGAGGCCAAATGTAAAAGTAAACCAAATCCAGGCATGTGACACATCAAATCGTGGCTTTTGCGATAACCTGATGAACAGTTAGCTAGAAAATAGCCTTACGTCACACTAAAGACAACTGGTAGTGTTCCGGAATCGGTTCCGAGAGTCCCGTCGAAATTGTCAAACCCTGCATGTGACACCTTCAATTTGCAGCGTTTTTGGTTAACCGATGAGCAGTTAACAAGACAATAATGTTAGACCATATTTGGTTCAGCCGGTAGTTACCCGGAATCAGATCCGGGTAGTAAAATGTAAAATTTAACCAAACCCATGGATGCGGTACATCAAATCACGACCAGTCTTGTAAACATTCGACACTTTTTACTACCTTCATTTCGTTGCCGCAGTCGGGTGTCAGTCGACTTTGTTACATTCGTGCGCTATCGTTACCTCTTACCTACACACAACACGAGCAGTAGAACGAAGATCAATAAACATAAGAAAGGGTCAAATCAATGTCATCTGACAAGATGACATGTGTCTAATTCTAGCTTTACGCATAGATTTTCAGCCAATTCCGATTATGAATGTTAATATTAGTTTATTATTGCATATTGCATTGAATACGACACACAGATGGGCAACATAGCTCATATTATGGAAGAAGACAGGAATAACAAAAGCCGAACCGTCTCCCGAAGTCGCTATCGTGGTCAAGTGCATTCGTTTGACATTTTTGTTTCGAACAGTAGTTTGATTGCTTGTGTTGCGAATGTCGGAGACAAAGGAGGCCGAATATCGACGAAAAGGTTCAAATGACTGTGATCTCTAACAAGACTGATCACGACTAATCGACAACCTGGTGGAAAATAGGGTCAGACCACATTAGATTCCCGGTAGTGTTGCGGGTTCAGCTGTGGCTTCGAAAGTGGTTAGAAGTAAAAGTGAAGCAAACCCATTCATGCGATATATCAAATCGCGGTGATTAGGTAAAGGTGAATAAATAACAATAAAATATTCTCAGACCATAATTTCGACAACCGGTAGTGTCATGGTCCATGACTCATGAAATCAGATCCGGCTATCCCATCGGAAATTACCAAATATAAAAATGAACCAAACCCATACATACGACACATCCGATCGCAGATTTTTTGATAATCTAATGAACGGTTAGCAAGAAAATAGCCTTAGATCACATTAGAGACTAGCTGTTGTGTAGCAGAACCAACGTTCATGTGAAAATTTCTGGAAAGATTCCTGGACAAATATTTAAAGTGATATGTGGAGGAAATTTTTGAAGAAATCCGTGAGATATCTTTGGAGGTCTTCCGGAAAAAAAAAACATGAGAAACTTCTTAATGATCTCCAGTACATAGTAATTTCGAGGACCAATTTCGGGAAAAAGTTGAAGTTTCTGTATAAAAATCATGGAAAGAATTCTAAATGACACTCTTTAGAAAAAACTGAAATAAACCTGGAGGATTGCTAAAAAGAATCAGCAACATATTCTTGCAGATATTAAAGACAAAGATAGTAAAGGAATGCTTGAAAAAAGCTCTCTATAAATTTATGCGGGTTTCACTAAAGGTTTTTCTTAATTTTCTGGAGGATTTCTTGGAAGAACTCATGGAGATTTTTAGAATTATTCCTTAAGCTCTCTATAAATTTATGTGGGTTTCACTAAAGGTTCTTCTTAATTTTCTGGAGGATTTCTTTGAAAAACTTATAGAGATTTTTAGAATGATTCCTTAAGTTTAAATTCACAAATTAAAAGAAATGGAAAAAAAAAAAATAAAAAACATATGGTATTGGTTCCCTTATTAAGCATGTGGCTCTTATTTTCTTATTTTTGTATTTTTTTCTAGAAGTGAGCACCAATGAAACCAAAAGGAACGGAATCAATCGGTGCCGTAATCGCTTGTTTTCGAATAGGATGAATATGGGAGGGTGAGATTACTCGTACCCTATTTCTAGAAGAAATTTTTGAAAATTTTTTGGAGAGATTCCCGAACGACATTCTCTGAAGCAATATTTGAAGTAGTCTGTATAGGAAATTCTTGAAATAATCCTCGAGATATCTTTTGATGACTTTCGGGAAAAAAATCATGAGAAACTTCTTAAGAATTCTTCTATAATTAATGTTGAGGACAAAATCTGGGAAAAATTTCTGAAATTTCTGAACAAAAATCCTGATAACATTTCTTAAAGACACCCTTGAGGAAATTTTGTAAAAAAAAAATATAAGACAAATTGCTGTAGGATTCCCAAAAACCATTCAGCAGCTATTCCTGCAGATATTGGATATAAAGATAGTAGAGAAATGCTTGAAGAAATCCCTGGATTGGTCTATGCAGGGATCACTGGGGGGTTTCTTAATTTTCTGGAGGATTCACTGGTAGAACTCCTAGAGATACTCATGAAAATTTCTAGAAGAAATTCTTGATTTTTTTCTGGAGAGTTTCCTGGACGAAATTCCTTGCAGCAATATTTGAAGTGGTTTGTGAAGGAATTATGCAATAAATTCTTGAGAAACCTTTGGAGGACTGTCGGAAAAAAATCATGAGAAACTTGTCAAGGAACTCCAGAAGTAATGTCTAGGACAAATTCTGATAAAATAAGTTTCTGAAAAAAAATCCTGACAAATTTTTAAAGGACACCCTTGAGAAAATTCCGAAAAAAAAAACTAAGAAAAAATTCTGGTGGGTTCCCAAAAGACATTCTGCAGGTGTTCCTGCAGATGTTGTAGGCAAAGGTAGTGAAGGAATGCCTGAGGAAGTTGAGGTTTTTCTTAAGGAAATCCTAGATGAACTCTCCTGGGATACCTCTGGAGAAATTGGTAGAGTAATTTATTTTACAATCCCTGAAAGTATTGTAAACAATTTTTGAAGGAAACCTGGCGCAAAATAAAAAAAAAACAGAAAAGATTGAAAAATCGCTGAAGGAATTTCTAAAGAAATAGATTTTTCAAGGGAATTTCTGAATGTAAAGAAGAAAAAACTTGGAAAACCTGCAGCAAATATTCTACAATAATTTCTAAAAAAAATTATTCAGAAATACCAAAAAACAATTCCTGGAGTAATTTATGAAACAATTTTTGAGAGATTCGCAGTGGATGTTCTTTAAGGATCGCCGAAACCAATTTTCAAAGCATACTTGAAAAAAGGAATTTATAAATCATTCCCTCGATGACTTCCCGAGGATCTTCTAATGGATATTTGAAGAATTCCCTGAAAGAATTTCTGGAAAAAATGGCTAGGAATATTTGGAAATTTTCTGGAGAGATTCCTCGTGAAATTTCCTGAAGCAATATTCGAAGTTGCCTAAAAATCCTGAAAAAAAAACATAAAGGACATACACCCTTGAGAAAATTCCAAAGAAACTCTGAGATAAATTTCCAGAGGATTCCCAAAAAACATTCAGCAGGCATTCCTGCATATATTGGAGACAAAGGTAGAGGAGGAGTGCTTGAAGAAATCCCTGGACAAATAAATGCAGGGATCACTTGTGGTTTTTCTTATGGAATCCCTATATGAACTCTCCTGCCCGGGTTAACGAGAATGTCTAAATAATTTCTCAAATCGAATTTCTAAAAAAAAAAACAAAAAATGAGTTTCTGAAAAAAAAAACCAGCAGTATTCTTGCATGAATCTCTGAAGGAATCTCAGAAGGAACTCCTACAGAATCTGTAGAGGAATTTCTACTAGAATCTCTGGATATATTTCTACATGAAACTCTGAAGAAATTTTCGCTGGAATGATATTTTTGAATAAATCCCTGGAGGAATACGAAACCGGTAAACTAGTTCATAGAGGAATAGTTTAAGTATTTTTTGAGAAGTTTTTTTCTTTCATTTTTTTTATCTCTGGACGAACCCCAGGATAATTTCTGAAGGAATTTCTGAACGAACCGTAGCAAATTCCTTGGGAAACTTCTCAAGACATGCCAAAGAAAATTCTTCGTGGTATTTCTTAAAGAAGTAAGTAAGAATTTTTAAAGAAATTCATTGACAGGAATGCACCTTCGAAAGATACCAAGAGGAATCATTGGAGAAGTTTGGGGGGTGGTCATGTTTGGTCAAAGACCACGGTCCATACAAAAACACTGGGGGGGGGGGTGGTTTCTCAGTATATTCCAAAAAATCTCCACATGGTTTATGAACAGCCTCTTTTCCAGAAACCATTGAAGGCATTTCTGTAAGAATCCTCTTTCTGCAACAATTCCAGAAAAAAAATAATCACAAGAATCATTTTATTGGGCTTGTAGAGGTTTTGGTAACCGTCATAAAACCTTTAACCATCCATTTTGGTTTTATGGTGGTTCTAACAACCTCTTCTAGTCTTTTTAACTTAAAAAAAATACGTGGAATGTATCCTGAAATGAACTTTTAAGAAATATCAAGCGGTTTTCTTGGAGGTAATCATGGTATTGTAAAATTAGCAAACGGTAAAATACACGTGAATAAAATTTTTAAAAAAGGTAATTAAGAAGAAAATTGAATTCGTTTGGGCAGTATTCTTTTAATAAAGAATAATTGTCAAGATAAGCAAAAGTCATCAAAATAATATGCATAGGAGGCATTATCGACATTTCTATGGAGGCCTATCAGATAGGAGTAGAACTGGCGTAGAACTGATTCCACTGTAACACATGGTTTGCTACTTTTCACAATCCAAATTTACTTCAGATGGGATCAGATTAACATCTCACTCACCACTTGTTGTGTGCATGAACATCTAAGCGGTAGAATAATAGTTTTGAACTGTCGTGATCTTCAGACATTGTCTACCGATAACTCATCGGTATGACAGACTATCGATTAGTTGGTCCTTATCTGACCTATTACGGTAGAGCAACCATAGCGACTCACAAATGTCAATTTCCTGTTTTTGCTTAGACTAATGGAGAAGTCATACCGATAAGTCATGACTTCTTTGTGGAAGCCGTGGAGAAATTTCTAGAGGAATTTCTTTGTCAGTCCTAGGGAAATTCTCTTGTAGACTCTCTGTCAGAATCATTCTTCTAGAAAAGTGAGTTAGGAAAGCCTTGGAGTAACTGCTAGATACAAGTTCAAAGTCGCTGAAAGAATCGAAGGTTTCAAATAGGCAGAAACACCTGTTGTAAAATTTGGTCATATTTTCGAGATAATTCACTGCGAAATTACAGCGAGAAATCCTGATGCGGCAGATTTCTTGATCTTGGTACAGGTCGGACTCGATTATCCGGAGTCGAGTTCTGGACCTTCCTAAACGGGTATCTGGGGAACGGAATGTTCTATGAAGCTGAAATTTTGACATTTTCTCAAACCAACTTTGATTAGTAATTAGTCCAAATTTGAGATTTTTACAGCATTGCGTTTGTCAGATATATCTATGGGAAGCTTCAGAACCGGATAATCGAGTCCGACCTGTATAGAGTAGAAATCTACGTCATATGCGCTAATTCCCGTCTAATCAGACATACCTTTGTAAATGGGTCATCAGATGGAAGCAAAAAGATGCAGACAGTCAATAGCACTAGAAATCGAATAAATTCGCGAAATGCTACGTTTCAGTTTCACTTCCCTTAGGGAGCGTCCATAAATTACGTCAAGCAAAAATTGCCCATTTTCAACCCCCCCCTCCCCCCTATGTCACACTTTTTGTATGAGACCTCTGAAATTTTTGTATGGGTTGTCACACTTTACGGAACCCCCCCTCCCCCCTAAAAGCGTGACGTAATTTATGGACGTTCCCTTACGAGTTGAAAATTTTTTTCATCTTGTGCACGACGAAAACAGCAAAGCAGTAGCTAGCCAAATTGTTCTGCATCTCCGTTAAATTTTCACTTCGTCAGATTCCCTTCCTAAACCCCACAAAAGCTCTTTGGCACTTCAAAGTTGGATTTCACCTCTGCAGAATGCAGCAAAAACTATTCAACTATTTAAATAAATAACGTTTTTTCCCCGTCGGTAAAATGTAAACAACAAGATGTCTTCGTCTAAAGAGGATACAAGTAAATGTGATCGCGGGTTTTCTGCAAACAATAAATCGAATTTTACAACCACAGAGGAAGATTTTTTTCGTTGCACTGTGATGTGATGGCGTATGATCTGAGAGGTTTAAAGATTAATTGAAATATTTTGGTCGTTATTCCAAAGGTAAATCCACTTAAATTTAAAAGCTTGTTTCTCAATAGTACTTTGAACGCATGATTTGATTTGGATTGCGAAGAATTTGACCTAATTTTCTAATAAACGCCTATGGTTATATCACAATCCTATTAACCATAGTGTCACGTAGAAGGTGTGCCGGCAATTGAATTCAGCTTGTGCCTGAAATAGGCGTGAATTGCGGATTTGGTCTGAAATAGGCGGAAACAGAATTCGACCATCATTAAATCTTATTACTTTAAGGAAATTATAGTTTTTTCCCAATATTTTACACATAAGACGAGATGAATTTCTTCCAATGTATTTAAAAAAACAGTATAATACATAGTAAATATTTGTGCAATGAATTTGTACAGTGATACCGTGGTATTTTTCCGCAAGGAATCAAATCCCAACATACAAATCCCTCACACCAAGATAAGCTGAAGGTTTCTAACTCAGTGGTAATTTTTCGGCTCCCAAGGATTACCGGTAGGGGATGTACAGAAAGGTACATCGCCACCAACAATAGTAGGTCAACGCTTGTCTAAACCGGCTGCTGAATGAATGAATGAATGAATGAAAGGGGATAAAAGTTGTTTGCTGGGTTTTCCGTGGACTTTCGAGCAAGGATATAGCAAAACGATTATGAGCACTAATCAAATATTTATAAGAACCAGGCGCCAACGTATAATGCGAAACGCCACCCAGAAGCAGGGAAAATTACTTTTGATTAAAGTTGGACAAACACGACACGTTAAATGGTTATTTGAGCTGGAACTATAATCTCTGTCCGCTCTCGATGTCCTTTCACCAAACTCGCACACAATACCGTTCATCGCTGATGCACACTACAGCTTCCGTTCTTATCGCCTGATGTCCCGACGTCCCGACGACTATACGACGAGGGACGATTCTTTCTCGCCTTTCACACATCGTTAATAGGTGTTATTATGAGGCGAGTATTCGAGCCATGAATTATAAATAAACAAAATCTCCTTTCGGGTGGTTTGTCGAGTGTTCTTGTGTATGGGGTCTCGCCTCTCTCTAATCTTGGCTTTGGGGAATGGGCGTGAATAGACGGTTTGGCTAACCAGCATAAGAGAACGCCACTTGTTTTTCCTTGATGCCGCCGACACGCTATCTGCCACCGACAGATACCAAGGGGCAAAGGACGACCACAGAAAAGGTAATTATAAATGTTTACAAACACGAAAAACGTCTCCAGCCGGGGCGTCCAAAGCCACCGTCGCCGCAATCTGTTATTTCTTGGATGGATTTCTTCTCCGGCTCATTCACAAACACACATATTTTCACTGCTCCTGAGGCGGGCAAGCAAAAGGATATGATGCTGTGAGTGAGTGGGATAAATCAAAAACATCATCAAAAGAAATTCGCTCCTTATTTCCCATGACTGAAAGTCTTTGTGAGAATTTATTTTTTTTTTCCTCGTCCCTGTCTTGTTCCGGCAAGGTGAACAATTTACCGGAGTTTTCCTTCTCATTTCCCTGGCGGGTTGTCTTTTCCCAGCAGCAGCGATGAACGCAATTGCTCTTGCACATAGCACATGGATGGATGCTGGGCTGCTGCTAGTGTCGTCCGGATGGCCTCTCGGTACAAACAAACTCAATGGGACTTTTTTGTCGTTCCCATCGAAACAGGGATGAAATTGTGAAAGACTGTGCCATTTACGAATTTATTAATTAGTAATAAATCGTTTATAAGTTATTTGATGATAAGGCCAGATGACTTAGTAAAATTGTACCAATATAGTTGTTGACAGCACACATGCTCGAGACATGACTCGAGACAGACATGACTTTTCAAAAAGTAGTCAAATCCGGATTCATACATGGTCGGAAAATAATGACAGGAATTGATAGTGTATGTTTGAAACTAAGTTTGGCATCGTTAACTCTAGTTACAATGAGCTTACACACAAATCATTCGATCAGCAATTCATCTTACTGTGGCTTACCCCCTGATTGTCACCTCTATTTTGATTGGTCCTGTCGAAGAAATCCAACTTGATGGGCGAAGAATACAGAAAGATTCCACGTGGATATGAGCTGTATGGATACGGCTGATGAATGTCAAACAAGAGCATCACCACCATGCTTGTCTGGAGCATATAAATCCAACCGACCATCCAACCAGTTAACAACCCAGGCAACTACAGCTCCGTGAATTGCCTTCCTCTTGCTCTGTCAATTCGGAGAGATATGAAAAAAAGTAAAGCATAATCCATCCATGATCCAACCATCCACCCACGTCCCCAAACCGGATCATCTGTCTACCGCCGCCATTCACAACGTGGCACAACTCTCGGCGACCGATATATGTATGAGACGACGACGACGATGATGACGACGCGCCTCTTTATTATTTACCATCTCTTGATCTCACAAAACTCCTTTTGATGTGTGTCTGGTAATCAAAGGAACTGGCTATCAATTTCAGACACACAGCGATTTTCCGCCTCGAACGGCTACACAAACAACCGAGGCGGATTGGTCGACGACTGCCTTGAATGAGAGTGAGCAGCGGGCATACCTAGACATACATCTGTGGGTATACATCTCGAATGCGGAGGGTTTGCAGCAATAAAAAAAAGCGTAGGTGTTAACATCTAACACTTATTCATCATCGTCAGCATACATCAGAGAATCGGGGAGAAATCAGCGCTGTAGAGTAATGCGGGGCAAAAGTTCGCACCTAACAGACTTCACAAAATAACTATTGAACGAAAAGAAAATAATATCGTTTTTCTTCGTTAAACGTGTTAAATCATGTTGCTTTCCAAACGTAGTACTAGATTTTTTCGTGTTCCCTTTGTAGTTTTAGTAATACAATTTTTAAAACAAGTACTCCAATGCGAACTTTTGCCCCATAGTGGGGGCAAAAGTTCGCATTATGCGGGGCAAAAGTTCGCACCTTGTACAGGGTAGTTTTTTGGTGTGATGTTCATTTATTTCATGTTAATTCATGTTCATCTTTTCACTTTAGCCATGAAATCTGTTTCTTTCCGTTCTTAGAATTACGACCCAACTGGAGTACGACCTGATGTTCAGCTTTTGTATGGAGTGTGTTTTATGAAGACTTCCACAACTATTAAATAAGAGATGTCTTTTACAGCGTTGCTGACATTGTCAAAATACATTGTGGGGTAATCATAGAGATACGTGTTGCACAAAATGCATGAAAAAAAAATCAAATATGCTGCAAAACTGTTGAACGGGACTGTTATCGAATCTTATCCCCGTCAGTATGGTGATGGATTATAACTGTGAATTTACAAACTAAGCTATGAAAGACCCCGGTAAAGTAGATGAACATAAGACTTTCAGAAACATACGAAAAGACACGACGATGATGACGAAGACAATGTTTTAAAATGTTTTTTAGCCATTTTTCATTTATTGATTTAAATGCGTGAACATAATGTTTGCTTTACAATCAATCTTCTTACAAAACTAAGTTCAGACGCTCTGTCGCAACGATTTCAGGGTACATACTATTCATATTATGCATATATAGTAATTTCTATACGAAACTATCATTGCTTCAATGATTCTGTAATTATATTGATGTACTGGACTCAGAAATCTAGTGCGAACTTTTGCCCCACAGCCACTGCGAACTTTTGCCCCACTGTCGAGATTTCAACAATGTCCCTTTCTGCAAGAAGCACTAGTAGTTTATTGTTTATTCGAGTGCACCTCGCGAACTACTATGGAATAACGATTCTCCGACAAAAAGAGGTTATGAAATTCTTCTTCTTCCTGTTACTACAAATTCTTATTCCAAAAGGTCCAAAAATTCTATCAAAACCCCTAGAAACACATTTTTTCGTATAACTCTGCCAAACCATAACGAAATCGTTCCAAATTTTGTTGACGAGTAGCTGACCTGATTATGTGTCGAACCCATACAGATTTGTTTGGGTTCTTAACTCGTGCTCAGAAAAAGACCCACTGCGAACTTTTGCCCCGTGCGAACTTTTGCCCCGCATTACTCTATGGAAATGCACCGTAGAGAAACGAAGAAAAAAAAATCAACCAACCAACGAGAGGGCCCGACTTCAATTGGGGATTTCAAAGTTTGTTTTATCTTCTTTTGGAGGCGCCTATTTGTTGAGGAGAGTGTTTCCAATTGAAATCGGCTTTGTGAGCGGTCGCTTTTTGATTTTGATTCACACAAAACGCCACAATTACAACACACATACGCTAAAAGGGGAAGGACGGGGTGGAATGCACTCTCTGAGTGAATGTCTCGAATTCAATCTTCACGGCATAAATTAAAAAAAAAAACAGATTAATCCACCTTGTGGTGAAAGTGCCTTTCTCGTCAAATATGTACTCATGAACTTTCCGTCGACGTTAGTCAAAATGTTCCTGAATCCTGAAAAAACTTTATATAAAAAAGCAACAATTTTAACAAAGCCATGATCGACTTTTGAAATTTATTGATGGTACATTTTCCGATGTAATGTTCAACAGCAAAACAGAGCTGGAAAATATTAGACCTCTTAGTTGACTGCTTGACCACCTTAACCCTAGTCGAGTATTGGGGTCATTATGACTCCATTCCATGCACTACGGCAGCGGGGTGAGCATCAGCTAATGCATGGAGAAGGTTAACTTTATTCACAATCGCAGATCACTTTGTGATCTTCGCCAATGTTTATTTCAGCACAGGCTATATTTTGTTACCATTGGTAGCACGATTCATGTAAAATGTGACCTTCTTACGAGAAAAATGCAGAAAATGTAAATTTTTCATTCAAATTTCAATCGCAATGAGAAGAGCGAGGGCTCAACCAGCCGCACCCAAGTTGTGAGCAGTAATTTTAGAAGCAAAAGGAGATTGAAGATTGAAAAAAAACTGTTGAAAAGGTGTTGATGCGATTAAATTATAATGTTTCCATAAAACGTTGATCCATCCTACCATGCATTTACACCTCTGAAATCTGAAATGGTGTGATTTGAAGAGATCGCTTTGGTCACTATTTTGTTCCCTTGCATGTATGAAGACTTTGACTATTTCTTCACTAATAATCTTACCCAACGTTTACAGGCTATCAAAAAAGCCACGATTTGATTTATCGCTTTGACATTTATTTTGTTCACTTTTATAGTTCCGCTATTTGATGTGCAGCTTGCATGGCTTTTGTTAAATTTTAAGGACTGTTCATTAAAGAAAGTGGACACCTGTTTTTCAATAGAAAAAAATATTTTCGAACAAATTCATAAGTTTATTTTTTATTTATGACAATCAACATACAAGTGGCCGAATACACGTGAGTTTGAACATTAGATTCTGCACATCTTTCTCCGTAGCCTTTCTTGAGCCTCAGACCAAATTTTCTTGAAACAATCAACAAAGCGTGCTTCTCTTCTATCTTTCTTGAGATGCCGCTTGAATATTGTCCAGTATCTTTCCGCAGGACGCAGTTAGGGGAAGTTTGGTGGATTTTGCCATTTTTCGACGAAATCGACTTTTTCCGGCTTGAGCACCTCTAGTGTAGAAGAAACGTAATTAGCGGATGCCAGATTCGGCAAAAACAATGAAAGATCCATATGTTTTCGGTAGATGGGTAGAAGTCGTTTTTTGATGCATTCCTCTCTGTTATTTTCACCGTCAATTGTTCCCGTTGTGAAATATGAAGAACTCCTTGAGCCGCATGAACAATTGGCTTGCCACACCAAAAACTTTTTCCCATTTTTTCGGTTCTGATGTACCCTACATAATTCGCCACATCTGTCCCCTGCTCAGCGTTGAAAAATTGCGGTCCCAGAAGTGTACTAGTATGCCAATTCTCGAAACGACAACTTTTTTTAACACCATTTGTGCAGAATTTATAGATAGTCGCAAAGCTAATCCGACCCGACGCTCGAAATTTCTCACTTTTTCCGTTTTCTTTGAGTGCGTTGCAAAAGTGAACAATGTTTTTACACACTGAGCAAAAATTCACATTTTTTTGCTCAGTTTTAACTCTAAACTATTGGTGAACAGATGTCCACTTTCTTTAATGAACAGTCCTTATATTTGACCACTTCCGGTGGGACACCTGGAACCGATTCCGGTTGTCTCAAATATGGTCTGAGGCTGTGTTCTTGTCAACTGTTCATCGAAAATGAAAATTAATGTGATCTGAGGCTATTTTCTTGCAACAGTTGAGCAAATTTTTGAAAAGCCACGATTTTATGTATCGCATGAATGATTTTGGTTTACTTCTATTAAATCACTTCCGATGGAACACCCGCAACCGATTCCGAAATATTATTACAAGTTCTAAATGTGGCCTGAGACTATTGGTTTAGTTCCCTTCTATATTATACCACTTCCGGTGAGTAACTCGTCTCGTCACCAGTTCTGGAACACTACCGGTTCTCCCAAATATGGTCTGAGATTATTTGTTGACTAACCGTTTATCATGTTACTGAATTAGTCATTGATAAGTCACATGTATTGGTTCTCTTTAACATTTGACCATTTCTGGCGGGACAACCGGAATCGATTCCGTAACATACTGATATGGCTTGTGTCTATTTTCTTGCAACTGTTCATCATGTTACCTAAAAGCCGTGATTTGAGGTATCGGATGCATGGGTTTGCTTTCACTTCCGGCTCGGAACCTGTTGCGATACACTACCGATAGTCTCTTAAATAGTCTGAGCCTATTTGCTTGCAAACGTTTATAAGGTTATCAAAAAAGACGCGCTTTGCTATGTCGCATGCATGGGTTTGGTACAATTTTATATTTAGCCGCTTTCGGAGGGAAACCCGGAACTAGTTTCGGAACTACTGACAACCCATAATGTGGTCTTAGCATACTTCCTTGATATTTTTTTTGTCTGCATTAACGAGGCTAGTTCATCTCGGGACCCACGTTTTACTTCCCTTCCGAAGGAAGAACCCACATTTTGTGAGTATGTCGGGAGTTGGATTTGATCCCAGGTCCTCGGCGTGATAGTCAAGTGTTCTAACCATCACACCAGGTCCGCTCCACACTTCCTTGATAACCAATCATCAAGTTGTCGGAAAAGCCGTGACTTGAGGTGCCATGTCAAATTTTATATACGGCCACTTCCGGCGGAACTCCCAGAACCGGTTCCGCAACACTACTGGCTCAGATATGGTCTGAATCTTTTTTATGCCAACCTTTTATTATCACAGAAGCCGCGTTTTGATATGTCGCATGCGAGGATTTGGTTCACTTTAATATTTGGCCAACCCGGAACCGGTTCCGGAACACTACCACCGGTTCAGATATGGTCTGAGACTGTTTTCTTGCTAACTGTCCGTCAGGTTATCGAAATTGCCGCAGTTTGATGTGTCGCATGCATGGGTTTGCATCACTTTTATATTTGACCACTTCCAGCGGGTCATCCGGAACCGGTTCCGAAAATCTACCGGTTCAGATATGGTCTGAGTTTTTTTTTTTTTTATGCCAACCTTTCATTGCGTTAGAAAAAAAGTCGCGCTTCGATATGTCGCATGCATTGATTTGGTTCACTTTTTTATTTGGCCACTTCCGGCGGTACACCCGGAAACGGTTCCGGAACACTTCCGGTTCAGATATGGTATGCGATTGTTTTCCTGCTTACTGTTCATCAGGTTATCCAAAATGCCACAGTTTGATGTGTCGCATGTATGTGTTTGTTACATTTTTATGTATGGCCCCTTCCAAGAGTACTGGTTCGGAACACCTAAATGGCCATAACTCCGTAACAGCTGGACCGATCTGAACCATTTTCAATAGGAAACAATGGGACCAGATTCCGCGTCGAATGACCCGTCGGTCATTAAAATCGGTTGAGGGTTACTGCCAAAAAGTGATGTGAGTTTTTTGTACACATACACACATACACACACACATACACACACACATACACACACATACACACACACATACACACACACAGACATCACCTCAATTCGTCGAGCTGAGTTGATTGGTATATGTGAGTCGACCCTCCGGGCCTTCTATCCAAAAGCCATTTTTGGAGTGAACATATAGCCTTTCCAGTACACTTAGTGTACGAGAAAGGCTAAAATATTATACTCGGTAAGTAGGCCTTGACCAGGTTAAACGGTTTTTTCTTCTCGTGTCATTTTTTTTTCTTATTTTCAGACCCGAATAATTTCCGAGATACAAATATTTTCTGAGGCGTTTGCGATATTGTGGATTCGATAGGAGGATATTTTTCCATTGCTGGATTTGTTCAAGTGTTGCGGTTCAAGGTTTTGTTACGTGTTCGAAGTTTAATCAAGTTTTCATTCCTGGATCGTCATCGTTTTGGAAATCATTCAAGGATTTGCTGGGATTACATCTCTGTTGTTGTGCGTTTGCGTACGGTGGAGTGTTCCTGTTTCTGAAATTCAAGTGTTGCGGTTGAAGATTCAAGTTTGTGGTTCCTGTTTCAAGCTTTCCGTTTTGGTTCGACGTTGGATTGGTTGAAGTTTGTTCGTTTGTATAGAAGAGCCGCAAGTATAAGTTATTTATTATCCTTTACTTTATTGTATCCTGATTTTACAATTGGCAAAAAAGATCTTCATTTTTGAGTTTCCAACATGGAGACTGATGAGGGGGACGGGGGGTCTAAAGATAATGCTCATTTGATTGAAACCTCTTCATTGGTTAAACCTTTTCGTGTTAAGGTTTATCCACCCAGTTTTCCTGGGCCATTTGCTGTCTTTTTTCGAAAGAAAGAGAGACCAATTAATGTTTTATTGATTTCCTCCGAGATTTACAAAAAATACAAATCTGTGAAGGAAATTAAAAAAATTTCACTAGACAAATTGCGTGTCATTTTTGGATCTTGAGATGAAGCTAATGCTCTTCTGGAATCCAAATTATTTGCTAATTCCTATCGTGTGTATGCTCCTAGTGATTCATGCGAAATAAATGGAATAATTTATGATGAATTTTTGGATTGCGAAGATGTTGTTAATCATGGTTCAGGTTTTTTCAAGAACAAATCCATTACACCTGTTACGGTTTTGGATTGTGTTCGTTTATCGAAATTATCTTTTACTGGGAATGATTCAAAATATGAACATTCTGATTGCATTAAAATTACATTTTCTGGATCCGTTCTACCGAACTATGTAAAAGTTGGACAAGTCATTTTCAGTGTGAGACTTTACTATCCAAAGCTCATGCATTGTGATCGATGTCTTTTTTTTTTGGCCACACTTCGAGTTTTTGTTCGAATAAACAAAAATGCTCAAAATGTGGGGAGCAACATTTGTCATCCGATTGTGTTGAAAAATCTGATGCATGTATCTATTGCAAACAAAAGCACAGTTCTTTAAGAGAATGTGCTGTTTATATTGAAAATCAAAAGAAATTCAATCAAAAAATCAGACATAAAAATAATATTTCATATGCTGAAATAATGAAAACTTTTGATGATATTTCTACTCCCAATACATTTCAAATTTTACCAGATGATGAAGGTGGTGAATCATCAAATGGCGTGATTGATTTTGTTTACAAACCTCCAAGTAAACGAAAAAGATCAATTCTTCGATTAATAAAGATAATATTGAGCCCCAAACATCTACCTCTTTTGATAAAAACTTCCCACCTCTTCGTACTTCTTCAAAGAATATTCCTGGGTTTCAAAAAATTGATTCTGATAATGTGCATAACACAAATGATAAAAATTCAAATGATGTTTCGGATGAAAATCCTAAGAGTTCAATTCTGGGAATTTTGGAAGAGCTTGTTGATTTTTTGGGATTAAGTGATTTTTGGAAAAATATCATTAAATTAGTTTTACCATTTTTGGCTTCCCTTTTGGATAAATTGAACACATTTGGACCCCTCATTTCTTCATTATTTTCATCTTAATGGTGTCCAATAATATTAGTGATGAGCTTCACATTTTACAAAGGAATTGTCGTAGTGTCATCCCAAAAATTGATAGATTAAAAGCATTATTAACTAATTATAATATTGACATATTTTGTTTAAATAAAACATGGTTAGTATCTGCTAAATATTTTCGTATTCCTAATTTTAATATATTGCGTAAAGACAGAGATTTATCATTTGGTGGGGTTTTGATTGGAATTCGTAACAATATTGAATTTAAATATTTAGATTTACCATTACAAGCTCAATTACAGATAGAATTTATTGCTGTTTCTATCAAAAAGGAAAAACATAGTTTTTCTATTGTTTGTTTTTATATTCCTCCAAATACTAGCTTTTGTGTGGCGCAAACTAAATGTATATAGCAGCAGATTCCTACTCCATTTTATATATAAGGTGACTTCAATGCCCATAACTTTGCTTGGGGAAGTGACAAAATTGATGGTAGGGGCTCCTTAATTATGGATTTGATTGATGAATTAAATTTGAATATTCTCAATGATGGTTCATTTACTAGGGTTGCTGTGCCTCCTAGTAATCATTCGTGTATTGATTTATCACTTTGCTCAAATAATTTGGCTTTGCAATCTTCTTGGTCTACTGTCAATGATCCGAATGCTAGTGATCATTTACCAATTTTGATTCGAATGCACATCCCTGTTCGAAATAATTCAATTAACGAACCATGTATTTATGATTTGTGTAAAAATGTAAACTGGACACAGTTTTCTGATTTAATTTCCATATCTTTAATAAATAGAGTTGATTCGGATTCACCACTTGATAATTATAATAGGTTTTCAAAATTAATTATTGATAGTTTACATAAATCTCAAACTAAAAAAAAATGTTCCGGGTACTGTCAAAAGAACACTTCCTTCTTTTTGGTGGGATAGTGAGTGTTCCAATGCATTGAAAAATAAATCCAATGCTTTTAAAATTTTTCGCAGATCAGGTTCCAGAGATAGCTACTTGTTGTATTGTAAAGCTGAAGCCCAGTTTACCAGACTCACTATATTTAAAAAGAGAAATTATTGGAAAAATTTTGTCGCAAATCTGGACAGTGAAACTTCATTGTCTACTTTGTGGTCAGTAGCACGAAATTTAAGAAATTATAATTATAATGTTCCTACTGTTTTGGAATATTCAGAAGAATGGATTGAAAAGTTCGCTTCAAAAATATGTCCTGACTTTGTTGCTCCATTAGTAAATTATAAATCAAAATCTTTAAATTATTTTCCTGAGCTTTGTGATCCATTCTCCTTGGCTGAGTTCAATTTGGCTTTATCTATTGCCAAAAATACAGCTCCAGGTATTGATAACATGAAATTTATTGCTTTGAAAATGTTGCCTGATGAAGGTAAACTTCATTTACTTTCGATATACAACAGCTTTTTGTTTCAAAATATCATTCCTGTTGAATGGCGCTCAATCAAAGTAATAAAGAATACTACCTGGTAGAGATCCTTTATTAGCTGATAGCAGAAGACCTATCAGTTTGTTATCTTGTTTACGCAAACTTATGGAGCGAATGATTTTAAATCGACTTGAATTTTGGGCTGAAGAAAATAATATTTTTTCTCCGTCTCAGTTTGGATTTAGAAGGGGTTGTGGTACGCGTGACTGTGTTTCACTTTTAACAACGCAAGTTCAACTTGCATTTAATCAAAAACAAGATGTAGTGTCTACTTTTCTAGATGTCTCTGGAGCCTATGATTCTGTCCTGATTGATTTGTTGTTCAATAAAATGAACAATTTGAAAATTCCAAATATGATTTCAAATTTTATATATAATTTATTCTCATTTAAAATTATGCATTTTTTTCATAATAACTCTTCCAAAATAATACGATATAGTTACTTTGGCCTTCCACAGGGATCATGTTTGAGTCCGTTTTTATACAATTTATTCACTAGTGATATGGCATCTATTATTCGGCGCAGTATCATAACGTCCGAGGCCATAAAGTCCCAGGACTTTATGGCGCATTTTTTCGGGGCATAACGTCCGAACTTGCAGATACGCCACGACGTCCAAGGAAAGAAGGCACATAGGATATTATGACGCATCCAAACTTTTGGACGCTATTTCGCAAAAAAACGCGACTTAATGTCCGGGACTGTATGGCCTCGGACGTTGTGATCCGGTCCCCTATTATTCCTAATGGTTGCTTTTTGCTTCAATTCGCTGATGATAATGTTCTTTCCATACGTGGAAAAAATAGAGATGTTATTGAACATTTTATGCAATGTGCTTTGGATAATTTGGATGTGTGGGCTCATGACAATGGATTCTCATTTTCAGTTCAAAAAACCAAATTTATTGTGTTTTCCAGAAAACATTCTACCATAAATATTAATTTATTTCTGAATGGACTTCACATAGATCAAATTGATGAATATAAATATCTTGGTATTTGGTTTGACTCTAAATTGAATTGGAACACTCATATTATATACATTCATAAAGTTTGTTCAAGAAGAATTAATTTTCTTCGCACAATTACAGGTGGGGTGCAAATCCTTCTGATTCCACTATTCGTTCAGTAATGGAATACGGTTGTTTTACTTTTGGTAGTGCTATGAAATAGTTATTTATGCAACAAGTTGCAAAATGATGATTTTTTCAGCACGAGTTGTACGTTTATCCAACGAGGCTTGCCGAGTTGGATAAATACGACGAGTGCTGAAAAAATCGAGTTTTGCAACGCGTTGCATACAAAGTTTTTTGTAATTGCAAAAATTCCCGTACAGCATAATCTTTCTAGCCACACAAACGTGTATCAGCAGCAACCACGTGCAAGCCTCCATGCTCGCACGGACAGGGCGTAGTGCATAGTATTTTCTTCAATCAGGTAGGCTATGGTCGGCCAACTGTCGTCATGCAGCATCATAAGCAAAAGTAGGTTCAGCTTCTGCTTCTACACCTGATTGGCAGTTCAAATCAGAATCTGAATCGTCCTGATTCGGATTCGAACTGATCAGTGCATGTAGAAGCAGCAACTGTATCTACAGAAGTAGCGGTACTTAACAAAAAGTGTGTGCTAGCAAAAGTGCCGAAAAGTGCTACTTTTCAGCACTCTTAAGAGTGCCGAAAAGTAGTACTTTTCGGCACCTTTGCTTCAGTGAAGAAAAGTAGGCCGTTTTATCATTGTTACCGCGAGTGAAAAGTAGGGGAATTCGCAACGCAATTACAAAAACTCATTTTTCCAAACTTGAACAAATACAATACCGTTGTTTGAGAATTTGTTTAAAGTTAATGAATTCCACCCATACTCAATCTATAGAAGTTCTTGCCGGTATTGTTCCACTAAAAATTCGTTTTCAGGAGATGAACTGTAAATTTTTGATAAATTGTTTTGCGAATAATCATCAAATCATAAGTACTTTGGAGTCGTTATACCAAATTAATCCTACAAATAGAATGTTGGATTCTTTTACTCACTGTTTAAATCAAAATCTTTTACATGTGCATTCGAATGATTTTTATGATTTTAAATAAAATATTCATACTTATGAACCATTAATTGACTTGTCCCTATTCTATGAATTGCGGCAAATACCAAAATTTTTACATTCGCATTTTGCAAATTTACTGTTTGAACGTAAATTTGATGGAATCAGCCCTTCACAAATGTATTTCACAGATGGTTCTTTGATTAATGACATCGCAGGTTTTGGAGTATATAATTTATTTTTAGCTCATTTTTATAAATTACAATCTCCGTGTTCTATTTTTGTAGCAGAACTCATTGCCTTGTATTTTGCATGTAGCATGATCAAGGATTGCCCGCCAAATTTTTATATTATTTGCTCTGATAGTTTCAGTTGTCTGAGTGCTTTGAAAACTATCAAGTTCAATTACAAATCACATCACATCATGTTGATGTTGAAAAAAATATTATTTGATTTGCATTCTGGAGGATATGTTATTAAGTTTGTTTGGATTCCTGCACATTGTAATATTTATGGCAATGAACAGGCGGATTTATTGGCAAAATTTGGGGTTACTTGTGGTACACTTTATAATCGTGATATTTCTGCTTCTGAATATTTTCCAAATCTTAGAAATTATTCTTTAAATACCTGGCAAATCAATTGGGATTCTAGTGATAAAGGGCGGTGGTGTCATTCAATATGTCCCAAAGTGAATAATTTTCCTTGGTTCAAAAATGTATCTGGGAGTAGAAATTTCATTTGCACATTTTCAAGATTGATTTCCAATCACTATATTTGTAATAGTCATTTGTATCGTATCAATTTAAATGATACAAATTTATGTGAATGTGGCATATCCTATGAAGACATTGATCATATTATAATTAATTGTTCTCGGTTTATTGTACCGAGGAAAATATTGTTTGAGAGCATTATTACAGCAGGTTTTCCAATTCCTGTATCAATTTATTTTGGGCACAAAAAATGAAACCATATTAAAACTTTTATTCAAATTTTTAAATGATATTGCATATTTCGTTTGATACTGCTTCCCTTTTTTTTTGGTATACTTTATTTTCAGCCTTGAAGATTCGTTTTTGGTGAATCCCTGACCCCTACCCTCTCCCCCACAAGGATTTCTGGATTTCTGAAGATTCGTTTCACGATGTGGCATGCTGTCCTCCTTCAAGATTATGGCTCTGCTATGGCAACTGCCGTGTGAGCCTTTAATTTTAAGTTATTATTGTAATGTTATTTGAAAAGATAAAAGAGGTTTTGTGCCTCTTTGAAAAAGATTTCGTTTTTGTAATGTTGAAATCACTCAAAGGGGTTTTTCCCTCTATCAAAATTTGAAGTTAAAATAAACAATAACAATAATAATAATAAAGGCTAAAATCATGAGTTTCTTCTGGAGAAACTCGGAAAGTTATTCCAAGAAGAACATTCTGGAGGGATTCCTGGAGAAACCCATAGAGGAATTTCTTGAAGAATCTTTAAAAAAAAAACTGCAGAAATCGCAGCAGAAATAACAGACAAACGTACTGGTGGAGTTCTTGCAGGAATCCCTTCTGAGGGATCCTTAGAGGATTTTCTGAAAGAATACTTGGTCGATCTACTAGAAATACCTATGGAGAAGAATTATTTATACAATTTCTGACGCAATTGGCACAAAGTACTGTAGAAGTTCTTTAGAGAATAAAGAATTTCTGAAAAAAAGTATTTTTGAAGAAAATTTTGCAAGAATTCCTGATAAAACAGGAAATCTCTCTGCAGGTATATATTGAAAAATTCGTTGAAAAATTCCTTAACAATGCCTTGGAGCAGATTCTGGAGTAGCTCCTGCAGGAATTGCTGAGATAATCTCTGGAGAAATTCCTGAAGCATACCTGGAAAAAAATCTGAACAATGACCAAAGAAAGGTCTCAGTTTATTCAGAGAAATCCCTGGAGGAATAACTAGAGTATTTTTTTAAGAAACCCCTAAAGAAGCTTCCAGAAGAATTTCTTGAGATTTTTTAGAGGAATTTCAGAATAGATGTCAAAAAGAATCCCTAAATAGTGAATATGTACATGGAGTAATACATGAAGGGACCTCTGGAGAAAAAGATCGGTGGGAGTTCGGTTTTGCAGTCAATAGATCTCTAGACCGACCGTTTAGGATTCGTCCCTACGTTTCGGCAATAGTTAGTGCCTTCTTCTGGGATCTGTTAACTGCAAAGCCGAACTCCCACCAATCGTTAACGTTAACATAATTTCTATTAAAGTTTTTTTTTTTTCTATAAAATTATGCCCAAATAATGACGAGAATATTTTGAAAAGTTTTAGTCTTGAATTTAGTATTATTATGTTATGTACCGTTTTTCGCCTTCTAAATTGGTACAAGATGTTTTCAGGGCCTTCGGTATGTTTTTCGACCATAAATTACTTTCCAAATCTGCGCTTCAAATGCGGTAGTTCTGAAAACACAGTGCAACCCTTAGTACAACCAAAGGCAAACTAGCAACCAGTGCAATAATAATGGCCGATCTAGGAACGCTATCTGTCAAGCAATCATTAGCATTAGTTTTTAACATAGAATTTTGGACCTGGCATCGGCGGCAGCCAATTAATCGTCCCATAATAAATTAAATATTTTCCATAAATAATTCGAAAATTGCCAATAAATAAATAGGGGTGGAAGCAATAATAAACTATAAAAGTTCCATAAACAATTCAAAAAGCGCATAAATAAATCAAAACTTCCCATAAATAATTGATTTTCGAGCAATAAAAAATGTCAGAATTTCCACAAATAAATCAACAATTGCAATAAAAAACTATATTTTTTCCAACAAAAAATTTCGAACATACTACATCATAGAACTATGATAGAAAAACTGAAACTATTGTGCAAATTAACAGACAATCGCTTGCTGTCCGAACTCGCTAACGCTCGTCGGACTTTAAAAAAGGATAACATCTCTGTTCGCATTATACCGGGCAAATTCTTGGATCTGTGGATTGCCTAGAACCGAATCGACGCAATTACGGCGCATCGGCTTTCGGAAACTTCGGCGGCCTTCTGCCGCCTCAGTTCCTCAATCCTCTATGCGGCTTCGCCGCATGGCTTAACCAGTACTTTTGCTTTGCTCATTATTCCGTATTTATTGCTTAATTTTCAATTGCTTTTTTGATGTGTTTCAATTGGGAATTTTTAAATTATTTATGGAAAAATCAGATTTATTTATGGAAAATTTAAACTTTTTTGTTGGAAAAAATATAGTTTTTTATTGCAATTGTTGATTTATTTGTGGAAATTTTGACATTTTTTATTGCTCGAAAATCAATTATTAATGGGAAGTTTTGAATTATTTATGCACTTTTTGATTTGTTTATGGAAATTTTATAGTTTATTATTGCTCCCACCCCTACTATTTTATTGGCAATTTCTGATTTTATTATGGAAAATGATCACTTTTTTATGAGTCGTTTATATTTTAGCCGGCATCGGCACTTATGAACTGGAAGCATTTCCTCATTTTTTTGGTTTATGATTTTTTTTTTATTAAATAACGAAGCAATATTTTCAAATTCGTGCACATGTAGTTTATGGATCAAGGTATCATAAGATTTTTTTCATGGTGGAATGCTTCAAAGCGAAACTGGATGGTTTTTCTCATTTGTTGTTTTTTTTTCTTTAAATATTTGAGCAATATTTTCAGAATTCAGTTAAATTCAGTTGAATTTCAGCAAGAAATAATTCTTGTGAAACTGAAAAACGTTTTCCTTCGAGTCAATTCATCTAACTGTCTATGAAAACCGATTTTTAAAATATTGCTCCGTTATTTAATACAAAAAAAAACGAAAACTAAAATGATAAAACTTATATTGAAGCGTGTATAAAACCACAATGAAGCTCAACCTATGAGAAGAAACAATATCCTAGCTTTTTTGAGGACAGTTAGCTATCTTTATAAATTAAAAAATAAATAAAAAAATAAAATGAAGAAAATATAAAAAGTTAATAATTAATGCACATCAGTAAATTATTATTTTCAATTTCTCAGTTTCTTATTTCAAGGTAGTAAGTAGTTATGTCAGTTTTGCAGTTTTTCTTTGCTTTACTTATTCATTTTTTTTATAAATGTTTTTTTTTATTTTTTTCTATTTGCTCATTTTTGCAAACCCTATTAAACCTAGGATTATTTAATTTTTGAGTTTGAATTTTAATTAAAACTTCTCCGGATTTTAAAATTGCTGAAAACAGGTCTCAACACTTTTACAGAAGCGTGCATTAAAAAAAAACAAAAATAAAAATATGAACATCAATCATGTTTTAACGACAATGAGTTATTTCTGCAGTTTATATTTTCCTTTCTTTTATGTTTGTTTTAATCAAATATAAGAAAACATATCTGCGAGAACTTTTACCTGTTAAATGCTTAAGATGCGAATTAAGATGACCGTTCAACACTTCCCAAATGTAGTGGGTAGACACTTTTCCGAAGCCCCAAAACCACCTGAAACTCATTGAAACCACTCTAAAAGTTAATCAAAAGTCTTGAAACGCCTTGGTATACCTTGAAATTCTTATAAACTCCCATGAAACTTGAAATCGGACAAATTTGTAACAGATAGTAAAAATTTTGACTACCATAGTGAACTGTTCAACAATCAGTGAAAATTACCCAACTTAGGATGCGCCAGCTTGAGGATGCGTTCAACACTTGGGGTTCAGATTTCCGACAAATGTTTTAATTTCTCTTGCGAAACAGAACTCAATACGAATTTCAAATAATCTTTTTTTCTAAAAATCCTGTTTGGATTCTTCCAGAAATTTCTCCAAGGACAAGTCAAGGATTTCATCCAAGGATTTCTCTACGAATTCCTCTGAGGATTCTTTTGGGAATTATTCCAATCACTTCTGGGTTTTATCCCATGGGTTTTTTTTTTTCAATAATTTCACCGAGGAATCTTTTAGGAGTTCCTTCAAGTATTCCAGAAATAATTCAATAAATACCTCCAAAGACTTATCCTGGAAACCCTCAACCACACCGATTTTTTCAAAGGATCCCACAAAAATTCCTTCAAAAATTCTTACAAGAATACTTCCAAAGATTCCTCCACAAGTTCACTTAAGCGCACATCTGTAGTAACTTCTCTAGTAACTTCTGCAGAAGAGTTTTCGGAGAAATCCTGATGAAAATTTCAAAAAAAAAAACTGCAAAAGAAATTTCAAAGATGTCATTGAAAGAGTTTTTGTAAGATTTTTTCTCTTGTTCCTCGTATGAATGTCTGCGAAAATCTTCATTTCAGGCAGACTATAAAAGTCCGTGCAAGAATTTCTGAGAAAATCCTAGTGAGAAATTCTGGAGAAATCTTCGGAAAAATACCTGTACAGATCATGAAATGAATTAGTTGAATAGTTGGAGCAATATTTGTCATATTTTCTGCAGGAATTTTCAAAATAGCTTTCAGAGAAAGCCTTGGAAAATTGCTTGATCAATCATCGGATTAATGTCTGAAGGAATTCTTCGGTGAATTACCAGGCGAGTCCTTGAAAGATTTTCTGGAAGAATGCTTGGCGAATGCTTGACGAATGCTTTGAAGTTCTTTGAAAATTCTAGACCAAGAATATCTGTAAATATTCTCAAAAAAAAAAATACTGGAGGAATTCTTTGAAAAACTCATGAAAAAACTTTAGAAGAAAGCATGAACATTTTTTTAAGAATTCCTGGAGATATTTTCGAGAGAATATCTTAAGAAATCCAGGAAGGGAAATTCCAGAGAGCGCTTCCCAAAATTACCGAAGCAATCCTTATATGAATATGTGGAAAAACGCCAAGATAATTTTCTCTGTTTTTTTGGTAACATTTGTGGAGCAATCCTCAAAAATTATTTTAAAGATAACCTGGAGAAATTCTTCAACGAATTATTGAAGAAATCCTTGCAAGAATTCCTAGAAGAATCCTTGAAAGAATTCCGGAGAAATTTTTAAAAATAATATTTGGAGAGATCCACTAATCGTGCAGCAACGAAGAAAATTTCTTGGCAGAAGTTTTGAAAAGCCCTCGAATTTCCATAAAAATTCTTGAAAGTCTTTTTCGTAAAATTATTGGAAAATTTTTTGGAGGATTTTAACCATTGGTTTATTGAAATAAATCCTGGAAGAATTCTTAAAAAAATCCTGAAGGTTTTTTCTTGTCGGTATACCTGAAAAGATTGTTTGGAGAACTCTTGGAGCAATAATAATTCTAGATTTATTTTCTGTTAAGTGGTATTAGCAGTTGTGAATGATGAAGCAGACAAGTGTGGACCATTATTCCCCAACGGTGCATTTCACTCCGCATCTCCTCGTCACTTTTTCGGTTCTTTGGTCGTGAAAACGCTTTTTTTCTCGCGTAGTATTGTTTATTTATTATTCAAAAGGCACGTCATAAAGTATGCAGCAGTGAATTACCAACGCCACGCCGATTTTGGACGGCTGGATCGCTTTTCGATGCATATACTCACAGTATGTAGGTACACACAGGCCGCCGCTTTTCGGAGGGAAATAGTAAAAAACCCAAATCGGGAGAGCTTTCCAATTGGGCTCTATTGTTGGGATTTTCCTCGGTTTCTATTCTGTGGTTTGCTGCGGCATTGTGTACAGTGATTGCTTATAGTGTGCAGTACAGACAGTATTTACCATCAAACAGGTTATATGAATAGAAAGCGTCATGCCATCAATTTTTCATGCGAGTACGCAAGGAGTTAAATGCCACAAATTTACACACTTCTGCTGGTGCTGTGCCTTTGATGTGGATGATTTTGATGGAGATTCACACAACATAGAAAAGTTGGTAGACTGTATCATAAGATATTTATCAGGCGTGGGCAAATGAAACCTTTTTATGTTTTGTAACGGTGTGAATTGACTTCGAGTAAACAAAGAAACCCGAGCAGGAGAAAATAGCTGAAGAATAACAAACTCAGGTATGGAAAAACGAATACCTACAACCTGAATGAGGTATTAAGAAGCCCTACATAAGAGGTAAAATACCTGAAATAATAACTGATGTGTTTCCTGTGCATAACACGCGAATAATGACTTCAGGTATGGTAATACCTAAATAATAATCGGCGATTTTTCCATACAAATAGTGATTTTTCCATAATTGAATAATACCTCAATCAGTCCTCAAAACCAAAATAATAACTGGTTGAGGTATTCTATCAATACCTACAAAATACCAAAATTAGTTATTTTCATTACCTGGAAAACCGACCAATACCTGGTTTTGGTATGATACCTGACTTTGGTATGCTCCAGTTATGTGTCAGTTATTCATTCCTGCTCGGGAAGGAGCATTATTTCTATAACCGTACGAAACGAATCAATGGGGTAGAATGGCATATCGTGAAATATCTTCATCTATTCATGTTTAGCCATCGCAAATTGCTTGAATCCTTTTGATGCTTGTTCAGAATGCGATACATGGAGTATTCCTGTTTTTCTCTTTTTTTTTCTCAGCTTTCATAGAGACCTCATCGAAAACCTCATTTCATTTATACAGTCAGTACTACGTCATATACGGCCCATGTTCTTACGAATTGATCTTCATCAAGATTATGTGGTGATTACATCAGGTTACATCAGTTGTCTATGAAAATAAAGAGGCGGGAATCATAGCCTATAGCGGAACATTTAATCTTCCTATTGTATTATGTTATGAACAGCTCGTTGACGTAGTGTACGATTTGGATCAAAATGATCCTAATACATAGGCGAAGTTTTGACACCAAGTGGTAGTAGTCCGAGTTTACGTAAGTATCCATGACAGGTTTTGACAATTATGTTGGAGAGGTGCCGTCCAAGTGCCGTTCACTGATCAACGCGTAGCGAATGCTGGTGAGGAAGTAATTGTTGATGCAATCGCTCGTCCACTGCAGATCATCTATACCATGTGGCAGAGGGATGGGCGATGGCTGAATGTCAATGATAACATCATTAGGTGAAGTTGGAGAGAAGGAAATTAACTTCCTCAACTATATCTTAAAAGTAGGACGAAAAAGGAGCCAGCTTAAGAATCGATCCCAGGACCTTCTCATACAAATAAAAGCCTGCACTCATTGTAAGTACCTCAAGTCCGTCGTTGTGACTTTTACACGGTGAGATGCTAACCTCCACAACAGTCGAACAAAACCTGTGCTGCACCAATTTTTCATCGCGATGTAACTGCAAAGATTGGTTGCAGTGCAATTGTCCATGTGCAATTGGATTGTGATTAAGACCATTATATAAGACATAAGTTCATTATGTTTGATCTCGGGATGACATCCATAAATGCATGGCATCAATTGAAACTAATGTATTTAACTAACATAACTATAACTTACCAGAACCATAGAAAAGAAGAAGAAGAAGAAGAAGAAGAAGAAGAAGAATAAGAAGAAGAAGAAGAAGAAGAAGAAGAAGAAGAAGAAGAAGAACTTAGGTTGTCAGCTTTATACTACAGAAAAAAGTTCTTTGGTGGTCTGTCAGATATCAAAAAAAATGATTCCATTGAACTTTTTTCTTAACGATCTTCTTCTCTTTGATGAGTTTTTTACGCACAGCAAACCAATAAATTTAAAATTCAGGAAGAAACCAGACGTTCCCTCAATGTAAGTTTCCACCCTCATCCCTTCGAACGAAATCCTAAAACTTGTCAACGGGTATGCATTGTTTGCATATTTTCCCCGAAGCTAACTTTTCTTGACGGCAAGTGATGCGTAAAACGCCTCGCACCGCACCGTACTGCCGCGATGATTTGTGGTATTTTTTTGATAAGCCACAACAAAAAAAAAAAACAAGAACACAACAAATTCTAATGGTTATTGAATATTCAACACCTGTCCTCGGTGTTCTGTGCCAAGTACCTACCGGCCGATATGGCAGTTGTAACAGCTTCTCTCGCACCTAAAACTCCATGCTCGCTACCACACAGCTACGACGAATATTTGGTGTTGTTTTTCGCACGTAAAAACTATATTTATGTGGGGGCACACAGGTATGGCTATCATACCGATATATGATGATGTATGGAGCCAGCGACGAATGCAAGCAGGAGCGGCGAGAGGTAGGTGATGTATGTGCTATAGGCACCACCGGTCGTCGCTCCGCCACATTCCCTGCACCATTCTGCATATGGTTCCGATCGATCTGGTAAAAGCTAATAACAAAGACGAGGTGTTTCATTTTTTTTCGGCGGGGAGGTCCGGAGTGTCGAAAAATTGGTTGTTGAATATTGAAACAAGCTTTCGTCAGTTTTTGGCTGGTGGATCTTTTTATCAATATCGATAAGCCTACCGTTATATGAAGTAAATTTATAATGCTTGAATAACAAATTCTACACTTTTTTTGGCATGAGAGTGGTAGTGTGTTGTAGTTATTACTATTAGGTACTTTCGACAAGGTACCATGCCAATTCGTTCATGGAAACTATATTTGCAATTGTATCTCCGGATAAACGCTTGCATTTGATGAGTATTCTCCACTGGTACGCACCACGTTTCACTGGAATGTAGCAAAAAAGATAGTTTTGGGTCATCTGTTAGACGCCCAATGCAGTATGCATGCAATTCAGCTTTCTTCCGAGTGCGGCTGGTGTCTACTAAAGGTTTATCGCATTCCGAAAATAAACTGAATTGGTTGGAAGACAATGTGGAATGGTAAAGTGGATGGCAGCCACATCTTGTAGAGGACGCGAGTGAATAAAAATTTGGATTCATTCCGTCATTTTCACTTCAGTTAAAAATAACAAGTATTTTTGAGACACCACTTAAAATGGAATCTTAAACGAAAGTGTACATTTTTCTGGAGAGGCATTAGGCCATTCAAATTTTGGCATGATTTTTTTAGCTAAAATTATCATTTTGCAATATAAAAGTTTTAACATTTCCATTTTTTGCAAAAATATGGACGTCATAAGGAGCATGTGTGGAATGTGCAGTCCAATATGAACTAATTCTACATTAAATTCAATTTTATTTTGAAAACCTTGAGGATCTACAGAATCTCCTGTTAGCCTAGTGGTTAAGGCTATAGATCGCCAATCCAGAAACGGAGGGTTCGATTCCCATTCCAGTCGGTACAATTGTCTCGACTCCCTGGACATTAGTGTATCATTGTACTTGCCTCACAATATACAAATTCATGCAATTGCAGGCAAAGGAAGCCCTTCAATTAATAACTGTGGAAGTTGAAGCGAGGCAGGCCAAGTCCTAGTCGGGACGTAGAGCCAAAAAGAAAGGAAAAAGAAGAATCAAATTAAATAAAATACTTGAGTTTGTTCCACTGTCAAATAACTTTAAACATATTTATATCAAATCTAAAAAACTAAAAAACATACATCTCTGATTTTTTGATATGTTACGCCAAATTTCCTGAATTTTCTGATAAAAATATAAAACCAGGGTACCTCTTTGGTCCCGAGACCATGAAAACGTGATGAAACTAATATATTTGCATATTTGATAGTACTCTTTACATTTTAGCCCCTTTAACGTATTTTTCCTGAAAACTACAATTCAATAGCTTTCAAACAAAAAAAGAAGTTTAAAATCGGTCAACTGGTTCAAAAGTTACGATTTTTTGAAAATTTTTAGTTTTGAAAAACCCTATTTTTTTGGGCCACCCTATATGAAAATTGGCCACCCTAATGACGAAATAAAAAAAATACGGGTCTAATTCTTTCCGAAGAACTACAAGCCCACCAAGTTTCAGGACAATCGGAGATGCACTATTTCGTTTTTCTATGGAATGACTGTATATGTGTGTGTGTGTTTTTTTTTATTTTAGGCAGAACTTGTTCAAGTCATAAGAAAAGCAATAAGTATTGGAAAACCCTCTACACAGGGGTGACGGCGAGTTGGAAACTCTCTCTTTTGACTTGGCCCAATTACTGGATGTCCCAAAAGTCCAAATAAATGTTTCTTTAAGCGCTTGTGGGCAACATTTTGAATTTTTCACGTCACGTCACGCGAAAGTTTGTACAAAATACAACCGCGCGATCACTCGAGGGTAAAGAATAATTTGTTTCTAAAGAATATTATGGTTCTAATTTCCTAGAAAAATATAGCAAGTACCCCTAAGAATCAAACTATAAATTTTAAGCTTTTGTTTCACGTTTAGCAAAAAACTTGTAGGTATGGTAAATACCTACATTTTTTTTGAAGACAGTTTAACTACATGTTAAAAACTGTTTAAGTTATATGTAGTTATTGTTTTTTAAGCGGATTTTTGAGGTCGATTTATTCCAATTTGAAACATAACGTTCTGGTCATTTTTTCTCCAAATTAAAAAAAAACGTTTTTGGAGGGATCACCCTAAGTCAAAACTTAAAATTGACCTACTACGGTTAAATTGAGAGCTAGATAAAAGGTGTCTTCGGCCAAGTTACTCGAAATAGCATTGCCCATAACTTTGCTGAGGAACTTGATCGCATATGACTTAAAATAAAAAAGTTACATACCAGATTTGAGTTAGGACGAGGACCACCCTAATCAAAAGTTTTCTCTGAAGACACCAAAAGCCTAAAATTTACGATAACAGAGATAGGATTGTTTTGTTCAAACTTTAATTTGGACTATTGTGCAACCACTCAAAGCGAGTCATGACAACCTCGGATTGATTACCTTCTGTCATGTGTAATGAGGTCTTAAATGTTTCTAGAGGTAACGCTGATGGATTCCTTTGAAAACCGATAGCAGCATCCTGAACTTTTATGATATCATTCGTCAAAAGTTCTACAGATAAGGAATGGTCCGGCAATATCACATGGCAGATATGTGGAAAAAGAACTTCACATTAAACTGCTGTGAGAATCTATTAGAAAGTCATAGAGAGCATTCTAAAATAAAAAATCCTGAAGAAAAAAAAATTAAAAATAAACTTTTAAACGAATTTTCTTAGAACTTCTGTTATAATCCCATATGGTCGCCAAAACCCTCCAAAATTTTTCTGCAAGAAATACCAGAAGCATTCCTGAAGTTCAAAAAAAATGTGAGACAAAACATTTATGAAAGTGACAAAAGATAAGATTTTGACAGTTTTTTAAGAAATTTCTAAACATTTTCAAAATTTTAAAATTCTGACTTTTTTCAATAAAAAAAGAAAAACTTCTTCAAAACAAGTCATACAATACATTTATAAAAGCGCCAAAGGTAAGATTCTAACAGTTTTCTTAAAGAAATTCTCGAACATTTTTGGAAATTTTAAAATTGTGACTTTTCCTAAAAAAAAATAATTCATCAGCAAAATTTCTTCAAAACAGGTCATAATTCTTTATGGTTTATAAAGGAGTTTCTTTATGGTTTATCTGGAGTTTCAAAATGGAGCGTAAATCATACAGCACTGGTTTTCTTTTTGTAAAGTTTCGCCAAAGCATTGAATGAATTTCTCAATTTTCAAAACTTCTTCGAAGTTTTAAAATATCTGTCGGAAGTTTTCATGGCTCTCAACTCGCTAGACGGGCGCTTCTTTCCTACAAGCTACGGAACTACTTGACGATCTCTGGCCACTGAAGGCTCTAACGCACTTGGTTTGTTTCTTTTTACAATCCATATCTCCTAAGGAGGCGGCTATAAGATGAACATCTGCTCACATTTTAGCCCCAATCCCACGAAATTTCACTTCACTCATAAAAACGTGAAACTAGGGAGACATCACTTAGTTTGCTTTCCATCATAGGAAGTTCAAATACAAAATTGTCTACTGGCAACATGTATGTGATATACATATTTTGATTTTTATTGGAAAGATTGTAGCTTTTCTTTCGGAAATTCATCAAAATATGTTGAAGAATTTTGCGTGCATTTTGCGAAAGAGTTCGTAGAATTTTCAGGGAAATTGTGTTTTTTTTTTTCTAAATTCTGATGTTTTTACTTAGTAGCTTACCACTTACTTATCCTCAAGCTTATTAATGCAAGAACTTTAGGCACATTTTTTTCTTTTTCTTTTTTTTTTTTGAGGCTTTAAATTTATTAATTTTAATTCATTCGCCTCCAATTTAGGCACATTTCAAAATAATTTCGGTTCTGATTTTTTTAGAGAAATTTAATTGTGGTTCTTAGAAGATATTCTTGCTGAATGAAGAGAGAAAAAATTGAAAAAAAAATCTTTGGAGAAAATAGATGGATGAATTATTTATTGAGATCCTAAATAAAAAAAAAAGAATTTGTGAAAAAAAAATGGGATATAAACTCGTTTATTTTTGTCAAAACTTTTATAAAAACAATTTCAGAAAATTTAGACGGATAATAAATTAGCAACACCTATTGGAACTGAACATAGAGTTCCGCCATATTTCCTCAATTGTTTCCAAATTTCTACTAGAAATGTTTGAACAATTCGTAATCTTTTGCCAGAAAATCATTTCAAACTTTTTTTGAATCATTTTGCGAATTTTCCAATGGCCCTTAAGCATAACTATTTGTCCTAATCCGTTCAGCAACTTCTCCATAGCTTGCACCAGCGATGCGGTGTCACTAGGCAACTCTATGCAATTTTTAGTATTGACATGGCAAACTATTGATAATTAGTCAATGAAAACAAATTCCTACACTAAAATGATGTATGGACGAAATGTTTGTAACACCCAGAAGCTATAGCTAATTAAATTAGTCACGTAAAATAATGTAAATTTACATTACTTTTTTATGAAAAATCGTAAAAATGTTGTATTTTTTATGATTTTTTAACGAAAATTGTTGAATAACTTTGAAATTCGCAATTTAAACACCGTAGTGTCTTCGGCAAAGTTGTAGAGTATTGTTCTACCTATATTCTAACGGTATTGTTGGTACCTTTTCGATGGAATTTTCTTGATATTGGAGTACATTTTCGTGAAAATGCTCAAAAAACACAAAATTTATTTGATACACCTCTAAACCTTTATCAATTTGGCTCATTTTTTACTGAATTGATAATTTGAAGTGACACGGGTAGGTCAAAAAAAGTGAACAGGTCTATAATGTCTATGGGTTCCAATGCTATGAGCCCATTTGCTGAAAGCTTTTCTCACTTTAAATAAATATCTTTATCGTCGTTTTCACACCGTTAAGTTGATAATTAAGTTCTTCTCAGTTTTTCTATTTCAATTAAAAAAAAATATCTAGGAAAAGGACGCCACAAATCTGTCAGGTCTACCCAATAACCTACCGCAGAGGGGGGGATTTCCCTGGACAAAAATGCCCGGGATTTCCCTGGACAAAAATCCTGGAAAATCATAAGATCTAAAAAATTCCGAATCCCGGGAAATTTCTAAAAAAATTAAAAAATGGTTGATCGGCCATTTTTTTATGGAAATCTTTTTAAATATTTACTGATTTTAGAGTAGAACATCAGAATCTGGATTTTGAGGATTTATGTTTCGCTATTTCAAGGTTGTACTGGTAGTATTCCTGATATTGCTGGATTTTTTTCTTGCAAAACCTTTAAACATAAAAAATCCTTTAAGAATAATGTAATATTCATTATATAAGCAATTGCTCCCGCGTTTCCCAAAGTAGCAAGAAGCCATGCACAAGAATGTATTAAGTCAAGCTTAAGCCAAGAAACTTTGTAAAGAAATCCTAACGAAACTTCTACAGAATGTTATTGTTTATTTTTTGATTTAAAAAAATCTGGGAGCCTGAAGGATCATCGTATCATACCACAAAATATAATCACAAAATACCACACAATAAACGAAACGTTTTTTTTTTTCATTTCTGTGTATGTCAACTTAATGCTAATTCCACACTTCATAAACAGAAGTAAAAATAACTTATTGGTAGGGCAGTTTATAACTAAAGAAGTGTCGACAACAAAAAGTTGAAACGCACAGCCTCTCTCGCTAGTAATGCGAAACCATAGACTATATAATATGGATATATGAATTGCTTGCAAAATTTCTGGAGAAATTTGCAGCAAGTTATAATCTTTTCAAATATATTTAAAAAAAATATCAGTAAACTTTCGGGATGGGATTTTCGTCGTTAAAAGGAGAAACTCCTGAAGGTTCAAAAGCATTTCTTATGATTTTATTGATGGATTTTGGAAGACCTTTTATAAGATTCAATAATTTTTTTTCTGGTATTTTAATCAATTTTAAGAAACAAACTACCATTAGTACTTTCAAATCACCCTTTCAAACTTTTGCACCTAAACTTAGCAAGGAAAATTCTCAAATTTGCTCTCAGAACAACTAAGATGAGGAGAGACTAGGTGTAATTAATTAATCATGTTGAGTCTTTGTTTATTATATTTGTTGGGAATGTAAATATCGATAGAAAGGGAATAAAAAAATCGACAACATCTTCTCTTGGAATTCTGTCTAGACCTTTTTCATGTCGTATATATCTAAAATGTCGCAATGTCATTTTTCTAAAAATTTAATGAGCTATCTCAATCGGTCATGCAAATGTAGTTTAGTAGTCCGAGATAACTTATTGTAGAGGAAGGTGAATACTTTATTTGAGAGTTATCAGACATTCTTTCAGATTTCCGATTGTGTTTACACAATCAAATGTCTTTGAGGTATGATTCTATTTTGGTTTTAAAAAGACGGCTTCATATCATCATATGCATAGGGCGTCTGTACCAGTTATCGCACTACCTAAGGAAACAATGTCTACAAAAATAAGAAGAAGACCGAAGGATGTCGTCGATATGTCAAATGATTGATTTGTTTTCATACTTCACATGAAAAATACAGAAACGGAGCCAAAACTACTTTTAGTATTTATTACGGCGTGTGCCAATAGGAACCCTGTACCAGTTATGGACACAATTTTTAATTTCGGTTCCACTTCGCACTATTTACATGCATTCTTTATGGGATTAGCCATAACTGGTACACTATGGCGAAACAGGGTGCAAGGGAGCCGAAATTTTAAGGAAAATGATTTATTTTTATCATAACTTGGGGAAATTGTGAAGGTTCAATGAGTGCAATCATCTTTTGTAAACGTGATCTTTTATTCACAATTTTTTTTCTTATTGATTTGCAACGTTAAAGGTTCAAAATCGACTTTGGTGAATTTGAGGTACTATAGCCATAACGGGTACACTGAAAGACGGCTTGCGGTTGAAATTACTATTCTGAGGGTCAATTTAAATACACAACGCCACTAAATTTGTGCAGACTGATTTTCGTTTCATTTCACAACAGATTAATGTTTTCATTTTTACCATGGACTCAATTTACAGTTAAAAAAAGTTTCTGTTGGCAATCGGATTCGAACCAATAACCTTGATGTTGGGGCTTGTTCCACCGCCCACAACACTTTGAAATTGGATATTGAGTGCGTCGTGGTGATTCCGTCGGTTCTTCGTCAAGGAAAGGACAATAATCAACACTACCGGAACGAAAACGGAGCTTTCGATGGATCAAGGTGGTGTAGAAGTACGGATGGAATTGGATGGATTTCAACACAACGATTTGGAACTCGGAACATAGCAAACCAACCCGACGTACGCGTAGGATAAGGTTAACTGAGATAATGGGACCAGCTTAATCTATCCCACCGACATACTGGATGAACTCACTCTCTGTGATGAGAGTATACGATGGTAGCAAGCTAGTGGTAGCAATCTGATGATGATTGTATCTGCAATCGCCACCACTATTCGCACACTGGGTGCGATCAGCTGATCCCTTGGACAACCACAGATGCATCATTTTGGAAAACCCCAGCAGCTGCTACTGCTTGGGCAGGTAAGCAGCTCACTAGTATATGTCTGGCGAAGCTAGGCATTCTCTCCAGCTCACTACATAGAAATCATTTCTCGGTTATACAACGATGATAAACTACGAGGAGACCTACAACTGTTTGGATTCAGTCGTCGTTGTTTTCGCTGACGTGAGAGCTGACGATCTCGCTACGTTTACTCCCAAATAGAAGAAAACTGGATTCTGGAGAAATTATGCACCACTCCAATACGGTCAGCGATGAGGTTATCGAGGAACAACAAGGATGGTTTATACCGCTGAGGATACAGGATTCTCTTGGTTGGCATGGTTTGCATTCGGAAGGGACATGGCATGTCTGTCATCCAAAACATCCTATGCAGTTGGGGACTATGCGGACAGTCCACTGCATTTCAATTCATGAACGCAAGGGTGTCTGTGAATGCACCTAGGAACGAGCACTAGGGGTGCCTATATCATCCACCTACGGTATGGGTATGGTGGTGTTCGAAATAACATCGAAATCGAAGAACGGTCTTCGATCGGCAAACCTTACTTATGATTTCAACTACATACTACTAAGAGGCAAAGGTGTCTCTAATGTTGCTAGTGTGGATTGGATACACGGTGTTTTCAATCAATCCAATGGATCCGGACAAACAGGGATATTACAAGGACGTGGTGTGAGAGGAGTTCTACAGGCAAGGATTTGTCGGCCTCAATGCGTATCCCAGGATAAAACACCATCACGAATATCACTGAGAACAGAGGTTCTCATGGTGTTTTCCAACGGAAGGAAGCAAACGCATTCAGTTCAACCAGGCATCGAAACAAAATCTGCAAGACGGTACAACGGAATGAGACGAAACATCAGGCAGACTGGCGAACTGATCAAGTGGAACAACTTGGTCTCCCAGGTAAATATATAAGATCAGTATATCCCTTTCGGGACGGAGAGCAAAAAACTGAAATTTCCATACAAATTGCTCAAATTAGGCTCTCCAGAACTCTTAAACTTTTTAATAAATCAACACTTTTTCTTTGGTATTTGCAAGAACTACTCTTTAACTCTCGATTCCTAGCTTTGTCCACCTAGATAAATCGAAAATCAAAAATTTGCGACAGATAAAACTTTTTCATGTTTTACAATTTTTGCTCAGTTTTTGTTTAACTTGTTGTGATAAATCTCACACACAACGTCATAATCCTCTCAAATCTAACTGAGTAAATTTTCTATCCAGGGATGTATTCAAGGGAGGCGAGTAGTCGCACTACTACCGAACACTTGAGATCACCTGGCTCGCACGCTACCACTCGGCTATCGAACCGGTTGGTATGAGAGGAAACAAAACGCACTGAAGAAGCGTTTATGACTCAATGATCACGTTTTGTCATGGTAAATTTAAAAACATTTTTATGTTGGTCTTTACCGCAAGCCGTCTTCCAGTGTACACTGAGCAGTAAAGAATGCTCATGCTCAACGGCTGCTGGTCTGGATCAATAGATGCCTGCGGTATATAATTCGTGTATGGTGGCCTCACAATTGAATGTCCAACGTGGAGTTCGTCGATGTCATCAATAACTGATAGCAGCAGAAATTCGTGAACGAAAATAAAGGCCATACTCTACGCAGGGGCGGAAACGTACAAGCAAGCGTTAGAACCCAGCAGAAGGCAGGCCCAGAAGCTCATGGCTGCACAGCCTCCACTAAGAAATAAAGGAAGTCGATAGAAATTTGACATGGCCAGAGGTCAACGCGATGGCGGACATCGCCCAGACTGGAGATCTTCCAATTCAGCCCTCTGTACCACCATGGGGACTCAGAACTGAAAGTATGTAAGAACTTCCGAACAAACATTTTTGCTGTGTAATAGTGGAACAAACCACTTAAGCTTAAGAAGCTGCTATTCAGCTAGTTCTGTTACTTGGGTTGTAAAATTTGTTTTTTTTTTTCGCGGAATCCGGGGCAATAACAATCCCGAGTCCCGGGACATATGCCAGACTCTCACCGATTCTGGGACATATGAGGTGTCTGATCATTCAGACTCCTCCTCCTCTCTTACAAAGCTACGCTAATAGTCACTAATATGAACTGTAGCAACTTAAGCCTTAGTGTTTTTATATTAAGATTATGCTCCTTGCTCAAAGAGTAAATGCAAATGCTCCAAATTTCATTCGAAAACACATGAAGTCACCCCCACCGTCGGTCTTGGTCCCTCCACATTGCTGAGCCGGAAAATCACCGCACCAGTCCTATTACCAATCACCGCAATCGATTGACTGCCGTCTGTTTACCGTATGTGGTGGGCTCGACGATAGCCACAGCCACGGCCGGCCAGCCAGCCAGCCTGCCAGTCTGTGACGGACATGGAAAGTATGGTTCAAAATATTATATTTATGGGACAATCGGCTGCGGGGCATCAAATTGTGAAACACAATATGCAGTGCCTAGCTTGGTGCCAATAAGGCACACCTTCCGCCGACACACCGACAACCAGATGACTATACGAACTAGGACGAAGTGTGTCTCTTTTTTTTCGATTGCGTTACGCGGTAGCGGTGGTGGTAAAACATATTCATTCTGCCACCCACAAAATTTCCCCCACCCACCGCATCGTCTACTACCTGCAGAACAGATAGGATACGCGGTGACTGGATCGATTGGGTGCGGAATACGAACACGGGTAAACCACGCTCGTGGTTACCGACGGACGGACGGCACAACGCGAAGTTCGATGGGAAATTCGTTGGAAAAAACAACACATTTAATTAGTATTTGACGAAGGCCTTCCGTCCGCGGGTTGGTGCTTCTTCCTAACCATCGCCGCATGGTCGGGGAATGAATTGGAGAGCTATTGGGCCTTCCACACTGTTGATTGTAGGCGAAGATGCGAAAAGGGGTGCCACCGGCAAAGTGGACTGTCATGGGCCAAGGCCAAGTCCTTTTTTCGAGTCGAGTAAAAAAAAGCACAAACTAGGGGAAAGTGATTGTTGCCTGTTATCGGGTAACGGAGGCCCTCTACAACAGATATCGTTCGGCTTAGTAGCGGAACTGGAGTGTGCCATCGCATCGGGGGAAAAAGGTGCCACAGCAGACAATCTCAGAAAATTTGACTACATAAATTTCGGGGCCGGGGATGCGTGTGACTTATTGATTTCCGAAAAAAGGTGCGGTTCCGATTTAGCGATTTATTTGACAAGGGGAGGAAGAAACGGGACCCTAATTGATTGTTGTACCGTGTGGTGGACGGGTGTGGGTGGGTGGGTGCTGCCGGCAAGTCAGTTTGTCCTATTTGTTTGCCCGGAGATAATTCGGTCGAGAAATTGGGGACTGTTCGTAGCCTGTCTGTCTTCGCTCGTTGTCAGAGGTAACAATATGTTTTTGTATTCCCTCGGAGCTTAGCATAGATTGGGTTGGTGCGAAGTGATAACACACGGGTTGGGATTGCGTGTCATAAATCTTTGCACGCTTTGGGCTAATACCGTATCATGTACTGGGGATAGGAGCTGAATGAAAAAGTAGGCTGTTGATCTCATCTAGGTAGAATTTGATCTGATGAGAGCATATGAATGGTTGTTTAAAAAACACATATTACCATTTGGCACTGATGTTCAAAGCATCTAAAAAGTTAAATGTAAATATTCAAACTGAAAAGTATTTTATGCAATTCAGTATCGTAATTTTCATTTTATATAACTCATTTTGGTATCATAATGGCCAATTTTTCCGAACTGGTTCATTATGCAACTGAAATGAGTTGCATAATGAAAAATAGTTGTATAATGTTCATTATGGGTTGCATTATGAAAAAATCATTGCATAAAATGTTGTATGGAACTCGTTGTAAAACTCGATTTTTTCAGCACTCTTCGTATTTATCCACGACTCGTGCTGAAAAAATCAACTTTTTGCCACTCGTTACATAAATAACTATAAACGAAGTTTGGTAAATATACCGAAAAAGTAGGCCTTGGAGCCCAATGCATCCAACAACGGCTTTGTGCCGCGAGCCTAAATCTGCAGAGATAAAGATAGGAGCATCCTGACGAATGGACGTGTTGTGATTGAATTGTGATTGAAAGGTGGAAGCAGCACTTCGATGAGCTCCAGAATGGCGTGGAGAATGCAGGCACGGGAGACCAAAGCAGCGGAGGAAACGACTACGCTACTACAGCATGTTGATCACAGCAACCGGAAATCGATGGTCACGATCACAGCAACCACTGCAGAAGTGACAACTACTTTTTCTTTTCATTCTTATTCCAACCGCTACTGAATAAAGACATTACTCGAACCACTGCCTACACATTAGGTTATGGGCCCAGATACGAGAAGCGAGTTTTAAACTAAGTAAAATGGAGGACGAGAAGAAGTGGATTTTCGACGGAAGGAACTACGATCAGTGGGCGTATCGGATGCGTGTATTGTTGGAGGAAAAAGGCCTTGCAAGTTGTATCGAGGAATCCATTAACGAGGAAGATTTTGCTGAACGCCCTGGAGATACTGCGGAGGTAAAGGCGAGGAAGAAGCATCAACTCGAGGAAAAATGGAAGCTTGATCGGAAGTGCAAGAGTCTGATCGTACACCGCGTTGCCGATAGCCACCTGGAATTCGTGATGGAAAAGCGAACTGCGAAGGAATGCTGGGATAGCCTGCAAGGAACTTTTCAACGTCGAGGTCTCGCTAACCGTTTGTACTACCGAAGAAGACTTGGTTTGCTGAAGTTGAGGAGCGGTACGAGCATGTAGAATCATTTGTTGGAGTTTGACAAGCTATTGCGAGGACTGAAGATGACTGGTGCCAAGGTTGAAGAAGATGATGCCATCACTCAACTACTGCTCACGTTACCGGAACAATACGACGGTCTGTGCACGGCGCTGGAAACAATGGCATTTGAGAAGCTGTCGATGGAATTTGTCAAGAACCGTTTGCTTGAAGAAGAAGCGAAGCGTTTTGTGAAAAACGATTGTCTCGACGAAGAACCTGGCTCGGAATCTGCGTTTGCTGGAAAGAGGTTTTCGTTCAAGTGCTACAACTGTGGGAGATTCGGGCACAAGCGCTCGGAACGCAAAGCGAAGATTGCGGATGTTTGCGGAAAGCCACGTGAGTATTCGAAGTTTAACGGAACACGGAGAGGACGAGGAAATGTGAATTGTGCTACCGATCAAGCTGCCGATATTGCCTTCGTTTCGGCCTGCGAGCCGGAGCTAGCAGCAGCAGTTACGGAGAAGACAAACGATTCTTTCCAGTGGTTTCTGGACTCAGGAGCATCTGACCATATGGTGAAAGAGAGAAGCTATTTCGAAGAACTACACCGTTTGCCGAGGGAGATAACAATCGCCGTTGCAAAAAGTGGCCAATCGCTAATCGCCAAGTATGCTGGAACTATTCGTACCTGTCGAGAAGTAGATGGAAGGAAGATTTTCTCAGTTGTTGAAGAAGTACTCTACGTTCCTGGATTACATCTGAATTTGTTCTCCATCAGTCGTCTGGAAGAGAAAGGTATGGCCATTACATTTGCCGGTGGAAAAGTGGAAATCAAGAAGAATAACCAAACGGTCGCAACTGGTCGGAAATGTGGAAGACTCTATCAGCTGAATGTCACCTTGAACAAGTCAGGAGAAGCGTTGCTGACCAAGGAAGTTGAACTTGAGCTCTGGCATCGAAGATTTGGTCACCTGGGTGAAGCAAATTTGCAAAAGCTGTGGAAGAATGGAATGGTGAGTACGAAAGCGACGTTATCGGCAGGAGTTAAACAAAAACCGTGCGAAGTGTGCCTGAGTGGAAAACAAGCTCGTCAACCATTTGGAAGTGGTGAAGGACAACGATCGTCAAGGATACTGGAGCTGGTACATAGCGACGTTAGTGGACCCTACACGCCAGGAACCTATGACCGCAAGAGATTCTTCGTTACGTTCATCGATGACTTTAGTCATTTTACTGTGGTGTATTTACTGAAAAGCAAGGACGAAGTTTTGGAATGTTTTCAAGAATACAATGCGAAGGTTACAGCTCATTTTGGCGTTAAGATAGCGAGGATACGATGTGACAATAGTGGTGAATATACGAGCAAGGCGTTTCGAACATTTTGTCGTGGAGAAGGAATTTCCATGGAATTCACGGCTCCGTATACCCCCCAACAAAATGGAGTAGCGGAACGTATGAACAGGACCCTATTGGACAAAGCTCGCTCGATGGTGTTTGATGCTGGATTACCAAAAAGTTTATGGGGAGAAGCCGTCTTGACTGCAGCGTATTTGTCAAACCGTAGTCCATTAAGCGCACTGGATGTCCAGAAAACCCCCTACGAAGTATGGTACAACAGGAAGCCGGATATAGACAACCTGAGAGTATTCGGAGCATTTGCGCACACGCACGTACCGAAGCAATACAGAGGAAAGCTAGATCCCAGGTCCGAGAAGAACTACATGGTAGGATATGCGTCCAATGGCTACAGAATATGGGATCCGCGGAGAAGGAAAGTTTTTGTGAGTCGAGATGTTATCTTCGATGAGAACAGCAGGAAACTAATAACAAGCTCAACCTATTTTGACGATGGATCGGAAGAAGAATCGTTTGAACTAGAGAAGGAGGTGGAACCGCAGCCTGAAGTAGAACCAAACAATAACGAGCAAGACGATGGAACTCAAACTCGAAATGAAAACAACGAAAATTTTCATGGAACCGAAGTTGATGAACCCGTTGGAAATTCTGGTGATGTCATTCAAGACCACCCCCCCCCCCCCCCCCCTTGGATGAACGATTATCACGTGTCACACAGCAGTGTGGAAACGCCGACGGCCTATGCGTTGAACGCAGAAGCTTTTGTAGAAGATATTCCGAGTAGTATAGCTGAATTGAAGAAGAGGGACGATTGGAACCGATGGAAAGCAGCAATCGAAAGTGAACTGCAGAGTTTGAAGAAAAACAGAACATGGAAGCTAGAACCCAGACCTGAAGGAAAGAACATCGTGGAAAGCAAATGGGTATTCCGTATCAAGCGTGACGATGATGGAAATATTGAGCGGTATAAAGCACGTCTCGTTGCCAAAGGATACTCCCAGAGGAAGAATTACGATTACACCGAAACCCATGCTCCAGTGGCCCGGACTACGACGTTCCGAATCATGCTGAGTATTGCGAACCATTTCAAGTACACCATACACCAAATGGACGTGAAAACAGCGTTTCTGAATGGAAACTTGAAGGAAGAAATTTATATGAATCAGCCAGATGGATTCGAGGAAGGAGATCGAAATTTGGTATGCCGCCTACAGAAATCGCTTTATGGACTCAAGCAGGCGCCACGAAGCTGGAAACAATTTTGATGATGATTTCAGTGGATCTCTACTGGGCATTGCAAGATAAATTTTTTGCATACATTGCTGTTAAATTCACAGGGAAATTGCACTTGCTTAACACCTTTGAAACTCTATCAAAACTAAGAAAAGAAAAAAATACTAGAGGGTTATGACGCGTTAGTTTTCTCTCATGTCAATGGTCTTAAGCGCATTTCTAATTGCCCCAAACTTGTCTTATTGTCCAATTTTCGAAAACACAAATTCGAAACACTACATCTAGGACATTCGAAACATCTAGGAGAAAACAGCCTTATTGTTATTGTTTGGTCCATAACAGCATTTCTCAAATTATCGGTCGCGACCCATGAATGCCACAGGTTGTTTTATTTGTGGGTTGCGAAGATCTTAAAGATATACATACTGTGTAAGTTTGATATATAATAAGTAACTTACTGAAGTTTTAAGAAAGAATTCAATACAATTTGGAAATTTTCTTTTACCACAACATTGTTTGGATCAAAAACTATGTGTTGTGTTGCAAATCAAATACTTACTATGAATCTCAAGCACTCGACACAGAAGAAGTCGGTAAGTTGCAGACGAGACCTAACTATCCGAAGATAAGCAAAGTAGTGGAATTGAGAGGAACTTGCTCGTCCTTTTTCTAGTTTTTCATTAAAAGTTTCATTTTTTTAGTTTTCTTTAGAAAAAGTGATTTTTTTTTTAAATTTTCAAGTAGTAATTCAAGTAGTAGGGTATAACTCCTTTCATCGGCGTCTGACCACTATGCGTTCTTCATCAAAATATCGCGACATATTCTAGGCCAACGATCTAGTTTACAGTATTTTTGAACTCAGTAAGCTAGGGACGAACCTTGACTGATTCAAATGACTCGTTCTCAGCAAGGAAGGCATGGAATTGCGATCTGTTTAAAGCTACATCAAGAGGAAGAGTTGTACTAAAAGGTGGTACATCGGGGATCCCTCTCTCTCTTTGTGCGGGGCGGGAACAGGTGTGGCTCTGGCATACATCATATTTTTGACTAAGACAGCTGTAAGTCTTTTGGCTACTTCCTAAGATGTTCCTATACGATTGGTTCTTAATCCTATCTTGCGACACATTAAACTTCATGATTTCCCAAAACAAGTTCATGAGAGTACACCTTGATGATTTTTTTGAAACAGTGGTCACTTTCCGGGATATTCCGGAATCTTGGTTCCTTAGGTGACAAGTGACCAGGACCGCCAGGGAAGTCAGAACTGTTTGTTACCAGTTTTAATGCTCTGTTGTATGTTCGATTTCAACTTGTGTATATTTGCTAAATTTAATAAGCATTTATAGGATTCTTCTATCGCTCAAGAGGAAGACAGCCCCTAGCAACCGGAATGGTTGCATATTTTTAGGTCATTTCTGGCGATAAAGGACTGCAAGACAGGCAAACCGCTCCCTAGCAGGGACATCAAAATGCAGCCGTCTTGCATTGAAACCCGTTTCGCGATATCCAATTAGAATAAGTTTACCTAGACCAAATTTAAGCTATGAATGCAGAAACAGATACTGCGATCTAAAAGGCGAACTGCCATTCAAAACACAATACCAGGATGACTGTGGACCAAAACCAATTTATGAAACCTCGTCATCCTGTAACCGTAAATTGTTACTTATAACGGTAGGTGGCAAAATTTTATGTTTAGTTTTGTATTGTATCAAATTTATGTTTTATGTGTGTGTCAATTTGTGAAGTCGTGCATTATTTGTAGTGTTCTGTTTTGGTTTTCGCGGAGCCAACTAAAAAATAATAAATAAGATACATAGAATATTTATAAGGTTTCATTGTTGTTCGTTCGTCATGTTGCACCCAACGAGAGCCAATAATTGTACTATTTTTTTATTATGCAGTAATATGTTTTGAGTGATGTGGAGACCCAACTTGCGACACATCAATCTTCATGTAGCTCTTTGGGGAACATTTCAACATTTTTGGTGACTTTTGTCACCTCCCGGGATGTTCCGGGTGCCTGGTTCCCACAGGGAAATGGTCATTTTCTGAGGTATTCTGAAACCTGCCATGCGACACATCAATCCTCATGATTTGCACAAACAAGCTTACTAGTGTACTTTCCGACGACTTTTGGAGACCTTGGTCATTTCCCGGGATACTCCGGTAACCTGGTTATCTAGGAGACATGTGGCCATGAGCGCCAAGAAGGGGGCAACTGTTTGGGTGATTCTGAAATCTTATATGCCATACAACCCACTTAATTATTCCTCAAAACTAGTTCACTAGAGAAATTTTCATTAATTTGAAATGAATAGTTCTCAGGATGTCCCTGGAATATTATACTCTCAGAAAAATGGCCTCCATTTCTAATGGGTGCTTACTAGAATTTTAAGTGCTGTCTTGAATATTTGAAAAAAGATGTCCAAATTTTTTGAAGTTTTTGTAGTTTCTAGTATGATTGCTTTTCGGAGTATTCTTACGAATGCCAGTGGAATCTAGAGTGTAACAGTCAAGAAATTGAGCATATACTGTGTCTGCCTCATAACACCATCTAAATTAAATAAACTTTAGCACAACCCGAGCAGGAGAAAATAGCTGAGGAATACCAAACTCAGGTATGGAAAATCGAATACCTACAACCTGAATGAGGTATTAAGAAGCCCTGCATAAGAGGTAAAATACCTAAAATAATTAGAGGGATTCCACGGAGGCACGCAAGTCGATCCTGAGCGACCATTTCAAAAATATCTGAAACTTTGCACAGTTTTTCAATTTCATCTAAAACGTCATTTTTCGATATCAAATCTTCATATAGAGTCACGTCTAACTTTTCAAAAGGGTGTATGTGAAAATGGTTGAAAAATATTCAAAAAGCTGCACAGCAAAAACGGTTTGTTCGATTGTTATGATTTTTTCAGCAAAGTTAGATAACTTAATGGGGATTGCTAAGAAAATATACACTGTAAAATTTTTTTTTTTTTTGCATTAAAAAAATATCATTTTTGTCACACAAACTCAAATATCTCAAAACCCTATCTTTTTACCAACGTGATTTTTTCAGGGAAAACGGTCCATTATATTAGCTATCTACCATAAAAATTTGGTGATGGTAAACTAATAAACAAAAAAGTTATGATATTTCAAACATTTCACAATTTTTACATTTAGTAAAAAAAATATGTTTTTTTTACCGTATACATTATTCAGAGAATCGCATTATGATGCTGATTTTATTGTTAAGGCTACCGCATGAATTAAACAAGTTATTTTCATGATATTTTTATTTAATTATTCATAAGTATTATAGCATCTATTAGAAACTTAGACGCGATCCAGTGTAGTGATCAAAAGTATTGATAGTGTCATTATTTTTATTGTACGTGACTGGCGAAAAATTCTGTTAATAGGGTTAAAACCTGTTGATAATAAGAAACATAAGTAATATTATTTTTAAGATAAAAGCTGCAAAACAAAAGTTTTATATAGACGAATGCGTCTAGTTTACCTGCAAAAAACTTACCTCTTAGATAATAGATTTTATGATGGAGAGAAAGCGAGTAACTGCAACACCAACAAATACATAATAGGTGCATACCACGACAATGCTCTAGACGTCTAGTTTACCTGCAAAAATTTACCTATCAGAGAATAGAATCATAAATATCGGGAGGAAGCGAGTAACTTCAACAACAACAAATGGATGATAGGTACCATGACAATGCTCACGAAAAAGCAAAAAATTACTACCGCTATGGTTATTAAGGATTGTAAAGTAAAAGTTTTCTTCAGTCAAGTAAACGACACCAAACTAGTCAGTAAAAACTTGAAAGTGATTCTGTTTATTAAAATCTAACGAACAACATGAGTAGTCGCTTTCTCAACTGTTGTAGGCCGTTTGCAGAAAAAAAAGTGCTCAAAAGAGTTACGAAATCTCACCGAAAGCACCATAGATAAACTGAAAGCGACAGGTTATGCTCCAATGTCCACATTGAATACAAATTTACGCATTTGCACGTCCTGCCGTCTAAACGTTGACAAACGAGCAATCTGTATATCATCGGAAGAGCAGGACGCAGGAAGTTCGAAAACGACAACAACTGAGGAATTACTAGAAGTTCCAAGGGCAGAGAGCCTTGCCACCGTACCATCAGCGACATCTGTTTCAACAAATCAATCGGAAGATGAGTGTATTCAAAAGGTAAACATCGAACGCTTTAACGAGGGCATAGCTGGGATAAAAGTGACTCCGATTAAATGGACGAAGATGGACTACGTTTATTATCCAGAGAAAAAATACCGTGAAATAAACGAAGCTGTACGTAGAAACCTCTTCAAATTAGGACCTGAGGATGTGGAAAATACAGACTACGATGAGGTAATTATGAATATGGAGGAAAGGTTCTCGAATCCAGCCACGACAAGGAAAGAAAAATTATTGATTTTGTCGATGCTGCCAAGTTCGTGGTCTATTCAAGATGCCATTGATGAGTTCGAAACCAATAGATATACAGTAAAAGAGGCAAAACTATTTAAGAATAACTGTCTTTCAACCAAAAATACTAGGTCTAGTAATGCGTTAACAGACGAGGCAAAAGAAATAGTAGTTCAATATTTTGAAGATGATGAAGTAAGTCGAGCTATGCCTGGCCAGAAAGATTATGTATCAGTAAAACAAGATGGAAAGCGTCAAGCAATCCAAAAACGATTAATGATGACGACATTGAAAGAAGCTTACACACGCTTCAAGGAAATTCACAATAATATTAAAGTAGGTTTTTCCTCATTTGCAAGCCTTCGGCCAAGGCAATGCAAGCTTCTTTCCAATTCAGGAACACATAATGTTTGTGTGTGCACAACCCATGAGAATATTAACCTTATTTTACATAGTTTGAAAAGAATAAATTTAACAAAGGATATTAAAATGTTAACTGGTAGTCTTTTGTGTGAAAATACAACATCAAATTGCTATTGCGGATTGTCCAGATTCTTCATTATTGGAAAATACTTTATTCGGTGAGTTTGAAGAAAAATATATTGATCAGTTATCATTTGAGCAATGGGTAACCACGGATAGGTGTGATCTAGAAACAATTGTAAAACCTGTAGATGAGTTTGTGTCATATTTTTGCTTGAAATTAGAAAGTTTAACCCCTCACGATTTCATTAAAACAGAGCAATCCAGCTTTTTAAAAAATACGAAAAATACGTTACAAAATGGTGAATTTTTAGTCATTTGTGATTTTTCTGAAAATTACAGTTTTGTATTGCAAGATGAAGTTCAGTCCCATCACTAGAACGTGCAACAAGCTACAATTCATCCATTCGTTATTTATTTTAATGGAAGTTCGCAAATTGAACACTTTAGTTTCATTGTAATTTCCGAAGATTTAAGGCACGATTCAATATCCGTAAACTTGTTCATTGCCAAAATGATTAACTTTTTACGCGTTGATAAACATAAAGAAGTCAAAAAGATATATTTTATGTCTGATGGAGCAGCGTCGCAGTACAAAAACCGTAAGAATTTTTCGAGCCTATGTCAATTTAAATCAATGTACGGAATTGATGCAGAATGGCATTTTTTTTGCTACGTCACATGGCAAAGGTCCTTGTGATGCTATTGGAGGAACAATAAAGCGCATGGCCACAAGAGCAAGTTTAGCCAAAGAACGTGAGCATCCAATTAAAACTGCGAAAGAACTTTTTGAATGGGCGAATCGTAGAAAAGAAGAAGATTTAACCAAATTATCATTTTGTTTTACTACTACGGAAGAGTACGAAATAAAGGCTTCAGAGCTCAGCGAGCAATATAATAACGCGAAAACGATCCAAGGAACCCAAAAATTCCATTGTTTCATTCCATTGTCAGAAAATAAAATTAAAGCAAAACTATACTCAAACTGTTCTGACAATAATGCCAAAGTGTTCGATATTGTAAAAAAATAAATAAAATCAAATAAAAAATAAGTAAAACTGTTTTCATGATCTCATAACTGCCGTATGCAGCATAGTTGTCCCATGTTAATAGGGATTCCCATAGAACATGGGACAACTTTGCTGCACACGGCAGATAACCCATAATAAAATCCAAACCCAAAACTCTTAGCCCTCTCTTACCCCTATTGTGTCAAATCTATGATTATTGTTGTGTAATTTGAGAATTCATTTATATGTATAAATATTATATGTATATATATTATATGTATATATATTACATGTATATACATATAATATAAATACATATAATATTTATACATATAATATACATAATACAAATGAATACACAAATATTGAATATCGTAAAAACAACTTGTTTAACTCCCGCAAGACCCTTAACAAAAAAAACAGCACCAAACTGTGATTCTCGAAATAATTTACACGGTAAAAAAATTTTTTTCTACTAAATGTAAAAAATTGTGAAATGTTTGAAATGTCATAACTTTTTTGTTTATTAGTTTACCATCACCAAATTTTTATGGTAGATAGCTAATATAACGGACCATTTTCCCTAAAAAAATGACGTTGGTAAAAAGATAGGGTTTTGAGATATTTAAGTTTTTGTGACAAAAATTATATTTTTTAATGCAAAAAAAATATTTTTTTTACAGTGTATATTTTTTTAGTAATCACCATTTAGTTATCTAACTTTGCTGAAAAAATCATAACAATCGAACGAACCGTTTTTGCTGTGCAGCTTTTTGAATATTTTTCAACCATTTTCATATACACCCTTTTGAAAAGTTAGTCGTGACTCAACATGAAGATATGATATCGAAAAATGGTGATTTAGATGGAACTGAAAAACTGTGCAAAGTTTCAGCTCAATAGAAAATCATGAATTAAAAAAAGTCCTAAATTTTGATGCTGTTGCTTGGAATCGCTCAATAACTGGTTCATATTATGCGCATAACACGTGAATAATAACATCAGGTATGGTAATACCTGAATAATAATCGGCGATTTTTCCATACAAATAGCAATCTTTCCATAATTGGATAATACCTCAAGCAGTCCTCAACACCAAGCCAATAACTCGTTGAGGTATTATGTCAATACCTACAAAACACCAAAATATGTTATTTTCAATACCTGGATAACCGACCAATACCTAGCCTTGGTATGATACCTGAGTTTGATATGCTCCAGTTATGTGTCAGTTATTCATTCCTGCTCGGGAAAAGCTCGCGATCGGCTCCGAGTTCACTGTGTCTGCCTCAAAACACCGTCGAAATTAAATTTCAAATGATTTTTTAACACAAAAGCTCGCGATCGGCTCGGGTAACCGAGTGAACTCGAGTGAATTGTGAAATCTTAAATATCTGTATAAGACGGTGGTAAGCGTGAAAACTGTTTATTAAACCACTACTACCATTTTTTAAACTTAGCTAGGCGTTATTGTATTGGAGATCGCGATGATACCGTGGATAATGAAATGATATTCTAAAACGAGACAGGTAGTCAGGTGTGGGTTTGAAAGTTTATTGGAAGAAAAAAGACAAAACTTGACAGCTTAATCCAAAACGACTCACTTTCGCCAAAGATCGCGTAAGTGTTTGTAAATCTTTAGGTCAAATAAGCCTTGTCAATCTCCTTACACGAATATCTCGTCCATTTCTAAATTTCGCTTGGAGCTCTAAAGACGTTCCTTAGCAAGTTGTGGAAAAGTGAGCCAATATCTTCATATTAGAAATCGTTATATAACACAGTTAAGTGAAGCAGTATGTAAAAGTATCTAATAACAACATTGTTCGAAAATTATTAAAAGTTTTCTACACAAAAGTGAAGTTACGAAGGCCAAAAAGGTGGAAATCACGTGTAGGCGAGTTTTCACCTTATAGGTAATTATAGTGATTTTCAAAAGCCAAATACCATTGAATCTAAAGAAAATTTCATAAACAAATATTGTACCTTTGTGAAACCTACAACTGAAGACGCAGAAGGCGAATTAAGACAGAAGAAAAGGTAGTATTTAGTGTGATGTTTTAGATAAGGGTGTGTATTTATTACGGTGTGTGGCTTAGCCACCACGTGGCTTTTCTGGTTTGGTTTATTCCCAATCGATAGATAGTGAGGCCCCCAATCCGGGTAGAACGGTGCGACCTGGAGCAATCGTGCTTGATTGACCACGTGACGGTGACTTTCGCCAATTCCCCTAGCGAGCGTGAAGCTAGAGGGTCAGTGAATCGACCCCGTGACTGATCAGCGGTGGGTCTGAAAACCGCAACGCGACGAGATCCCGTAGTCCAAGCCTGGGGAACCGTCAAGACCCTCAACCCGTGCCGGGACTATACACACGTGCATAGGGCTCCCCACGAGTCTCACGACGCAAAGTACACGTGTCGAGCACGTGGGCGTGAGGTCCCACCACGCAGATTGGAAGCTACAGACCACAGCAGTATTTGGAGCGCAACATCGACGAGAACAGCAGCATCGGCTGCAACGATATCGCAGGTACCTGTAAGTAAGCCACAAACAACACACCCGTAGTGATAGGGATTGCTAGGCCTAGGTAGATCGTAGATCGAGCAAGTAATAAAGCAATACAAACATGATCCCTATCGTCATGAGAAAAGTGAAATTTTAGTGTGGATGATTTTATTTGAGTACGGAGAGAATTTGCTTTAAATTATCGTTCGTTTTGAGAGATGGCCTATTTCGGTTACAGTTTCGTTGGCGAGAGTTAGAAGTGAGTAAGATTGTGTGATCGGGTAATCGATTTTGGAATCTGGTAGATTCGAGAACCTGCCCTGAGTGTCTCTCTCGGGTTAGTCGGGCTCAGACATACGATACTGGCATCGTTGTTGTCTGCAGGGTTGGCGCTTAAGTCAGTATTGGAGATGATGATCACTTTACAAGAGGTCCAAAGATATTTTTAGACGACTGTGTCGAAGAGATCCCGTGGTGAGCGGAAAGCTTCCAACGGGTCGCGATGATCTCAAACGACCGTTTACGGAACACGAGTCCGTTGCTCGCCGAGTGGAAGTTTTACTTAATTCCAAAAGCTAGACTTAACAAATACTAGCTGGAGTGAGAAATGGACAAATTGGAGTAGAAGATGCGAAAAAGTTGCGCACTCGTCCTCTCGGTGAGACTCGAACTCACAACTCCTACTCACTAGACAGGAGCGTTCCCAACTACACCACCAGAAGACCCGAAGATTTATTGTCTAACCTGAATTCCAGCTCAACTCAAAAGTCCGAGGTTACTTTTCCACAGATCGCACTTCTTTCGGATGAATAACATGTCCATGTTTGGGACATTGTTGATATTGTTTTCTACCAAAACTGTAAAATGTAAAGTTGCAAGGAAAGTTTAAATTTTATTATTTTTAACCATTAACTTTTAACAGAAAATAGTGAAAACATAATTTTACAACACAGCACAAAAAGTTGCGTAAACCATGATTATCTGTTTATTTGAAATATTTCATAAATTTGCGAAAGAAATAATCAAAGAAAGCCTTGGTAATCGCGATTTTAACGCATAATAATGTTTACGCAGCGTTTTTCGCTGGTAAGTATTGCGCGTTTCCCACCTGACTGTACCCCTCTGGCAGTTAGTATAAGTGCGATATCATGAATAAAACTGCGATTTTGCATCGAAATATGTCGCATTACAAGGTGCTGAATGAGTGCGCAGAAGACACCGAAACGATTCGATGCAAAATCTCAGTTTTATTCACGATTCCGCACTAACTGCGAAAGGGGTTCAGTCAGGTGGGAAATGCGCAATAAATCCCTCTATAATAAAAGTTGCAGACTTTGTCAAACATTGTGAGCTCGGCAGTGCGTTTTTTTTTGAAACCAGGTAACTAAGCTGTGTTATATGCCCAAATTTTAGGCAATTTGACTAAGAGAACAAATCTATCGATAATAGCTTTAGTCATCCTATATGTAGAATTGAAATTATGAGAAAATATTAGAAAAATGTAAACACATTTCGTATTTGTCAAAAATTCTAGATTTATTACAACTTTTCAGATATAATAGTAATGTTTCGAAACAATGCTACCCGAAGTGACAGAAACAAAATACATATCATTATCTCCTTGATATTTCTGAATGAATTAAGATATCTTCCTTGAACATTTCGTGCAAGTAATGCAAAATATTACCAAATTGTTTAAGGAAATATTGTAACTATTATAGTGTGAGATGATCACAATCTTCTATGTTTTCCATATATTTTCATCAACCATGCAAAGATATATTCGAACAAAACGAGCTGTGTCATCTTAATAAAACACAGAGATGCACTGCAATTCACTGTTTGTCCGCAGTAGAAAATTATTAAATTTATTGTTTCACATTTATCAGAATAACTCCACAACGAATTCATGAATCATTATGTAAATTGGAGTGTAAGTAGTAAACAAGTTTTAAAATTGGGGTAAATTTTCAAATATGACAGTGTAAAAAATCACTTCAAATATTATAATGTGTAAAAGTACTTCATGGAAAATGGGTAAACAATCAATTTTGCTGAATGCAAACGTTAAGATACCACGTAAATCATGCAATTATGTTGTTATTAATCAATTGCTTAATTACTGATGGAAGATTCACTAGGCCAATCAATATCAGCTGTTTGTATAACATTTCACAGTATCGATACCAGTTCTGAGGCAGAAACTCTACCAAAAACTCATTTGGATTATTTAAAATATCACTAGTATCGCTTTTAGTGCTTTTCCATACATTTCATTACGTCTTGCATGATCTCTTCATCATTATTTTACTGTTCTGTTCGAAAGGTTCCTCTAGCGGAGAGCGGACCTGGTGTGCTGGTTAAATCATGAGAATACCACGCCGAGGACCAGAGATCCAACTCCAGACAAACCCACTACTTGTTGAAAAAAGATAAAAATTAAGGTTGCTGTAGATATTCAAAAATAAAGAATGAAAGATATAGAAAACGTCTTTGCCAGCTAAAGAAAAAGGCTTAAAACTACATCACTTCCATATGAAGCAAGTGCCAGTAGATACGGGAGGAAACCTCACGAAAAATTTTTAATGGTGACACTGAGCACATGAAGACGTGACTTGAAAAAAATATTATTATTAGTAATTCCTCCCAACGGTTTGTTTGTTCGGAAAATCATTCAAAAACTAATGCTCATTCAGTCATGAGATCAACTTGATAATCCATCAAACATAGTACACTTCAAACTGCCACCGTGAAGTCTTTAGAAATATCTGTATGAATTCTGTTTTTTTTTTAATTTCCTGCAAACAACTTTCTTCAATTTCTCAAATTAATTAGTTCTCCTGTGATTCCACCTGGTGTTCTTATTCGAATTCTGAATTCTGGAAAAAAAAACTGAATTCTTCAAACACACTTCATAAATGCCACCAACAGTATTTCATTATTCAGTCAATAGTTTTTCATATGTTCTCAATAAATTCCCAAGGGATTCTGATGGAAAGATGAAAACTTCATCATGATTTCCGACAGATGTCCTAACCCCTCTCAATAAGCCAATTGTAATTACTTCAAGAATATGTCAAAGAAATTAGCTAAATCCTATTAAAAATACTAAAAATTTTAACGTTAGCTCTATTCAAACTCTTTTATGAAATACACAATAATATTCTTCTACTTAAAACTATCATGAAATATTTATCCGGCTTCATTTAAGTAAACGCCAGAAAATAACATCAAATGATTGTTAACTTTTGTCAGTAGCACATGATTAGGAATAAGAGCTGGTCACGATATCGATTTTCCATCAAGTACAAACTCATCATTATCTGAACGAAAATCTTCAATCTAACGATAAAGCACAACTACATCCAAGCACACAACGGAAGGCAGCGGTATCTGCACGAACCATTCCCAGCAAATCACTCCGTTCTCGGAAGACCAAATTTAATTGGATTCATGAAGAAAATTAATTGGAACAACTTTTTCACAATTTATTTCGAACGAAAGCCATTTACCGCACCAGCCAAGGATAAATCACAAAGCGCACTTTTTTTTGCCCCTGACGTACGTTCCACCTAAAACATCCAAATTGCAATCTCACTATTCGTTGCCAACTTTTGTTAGATGAAAATCTTGCCCATAAGTTGGCAATACCTTCCATTTTCTTCTCGACGGAGACAATATTCTCGCGGCTGCAAAAAGGTCCAAAAAGAGCCCACCCGAGTACATAGACGTGGCTTCGTTTCGGTGGCGGTATGTGCAATGGAACGAATTCCTCGTGCCTCCTCCAACGATGACTACCGCACCAGTCCGACCCGAACTCGACATATATCACTCCGGATTACAGCGGAAGATTGAAATTAAAGAAAAACAGGTGGATTATATTATGATTTTAATTTCGTGTTCGATTCCTACACGGATGCAGCAGTGCCAGCTAGAGGCTTCGACCTCGTCTCGTATATGTACTTCCAGCTGCCATCAGGACAACACACTTGCCAGCAATCACACACAGGGTAACACTATTCGCCGGGAAAAGCCGAACCCAGTAGAGCTTCTTGGTGGTTCTTCTATGTAGCACAGAGCAGCAGCGGCGGCGATGAGCACGAGGACGATAGATGAGCTTCCAAAAAAAATAACTCGACGATCACAGGATACCTTTGGTCTGAGGAACATAGAGAACATGGGTGTAGCTAGGAGAACCACCCTAATGGGTAGATGAGGCATAAACGACCAAGCGTCTCCATTTGATTTTCTAAACTCATCGGAAACACTTGGTTTCTAACAATGAGAAAGCTCACAATCGTAAAACGGCAAGCACATCCTGATAAAAAAACCCTAGCTACGACAATGATAGGAGAAGCATCTCTACACCACCACAGCAGCCGAAGCCTGCTTTTCCTTGGATACGTGTGGTGCATATTTCCCATCGCGCACACAGCTTCCTGCTGCGGGGTGATGAGTTCCGAAAAGAGCGAGAGAATCAAACTATGACGACGACAGCCCCGATTATGACAGACCATGAACGACCGGCTATGACGAGGGATGAGGACAGCGGGTTGTGGCAGCCAGCGGGAAAATTATACGTATAGATGTGCTCTGCTCAATCCTTTCGGTTCACGCTCGGGATGCGACGACGACGAAAACGACGGTTTCGGGAAGTGGATATATGGCCGCTAGGTTCTCTCTCTCCTCACTCGAAAAAGACACCGACGACGGGCAACCGCCCCGAATATGAGGCGCCTTCTCAGGAGTTGGGTCTGGTCCACACGCACGGGCGTCCTCGATTTGGACTAGAATCGATATCGGCGTGGGAAGGGTTGTCTGTCAGATGATTGCAGCTCAGTCAAAATGCAGTGTAGAATGATGAAATGATAATTCGTGGAAAATTGTAATTCCGTCGGGCGAATGGCGATGTGTGCGCTATGGATCGGAGATAGGTTGAGTCTTGTGCAGAGTGAAGTTTGATGCATATCAAAATTTAGTAGGTAGGGTCTTGTACCATTTGGGCAGGTGAACCTATTTTGGGCACTTGCCGCTATAACTAAGTCAATTTCAAACCGATTGATTTGAAATTTTGTCCAGAGTTAGGCACGTACAGTATCTAACTCTGTACAAAAATTCAAATCAATCGGTTTGAAATTGACTTAGTTATAGCAACAAGTGCAAAAAATAGGTACACCTGCTCAAATGGTACAATACCCTATTTGATTTCAGTCAGATGTTCAGACTACAAACTTCTGAATTGCCTGTTCGTAGAACGTCGATTTCGAACAATACGATTTCGGTAGTTTCGATTGATTTTACTAAGGATCAGTAAACAGCTGTCAAAAACGTGTGAAAGTTTTAATTAGTCAGGCAATTCCAACCTCGTCAAAGTTTTGGCGAGTTAGATAAGCACTTCCCGTACACTTACTCTTCCCATCGATCATAATGAAAACCACTTATTTTTATATTTTACAGATCCTGAGTATCAGCCGATTAAAAATAAGAAGTTTTTCCTGGGGCTTTGAGGGTTTAACAGCACGAGTCATACATTTATCCAACGAGGCTTGCCGAGTTCTTGCAATGACAAAAAAAGCACTAGAATATGACCATTTCCATCAGCACCATCGTGCTTCGCGGTGATTCAATGGGAACGACCACGTGCTATAACCATCGCAATTTTGCCAGTTCTTACCGTGTCAACTTTGGTTGTTGATTAAACAATTGCATTATGATTCATAATGCAACTGAAATGAGTTGCATCATGAACCAAAATGCAATGGTTTGGTATAGTGCAAAAAAGTAGGCAGTTTCGTTACTAAAACGGCTAGTATTTATAAACATAGAAATTATTGTCGCGCTTATTTTTTATTAGAGTCCTGCGGCGGTCGTACGCTCGAAAGGCATACCGCCGCATGACAGTCGCAAGGCAAAACAAAAGAAAAAGTGTTCCCGCCAAAAACAAAAGCACGTGGGTTTCGCGAAGTGACAGATGTTTTTGAATGTATTTGTGACGAACGGCAACAGTGGCTCAGTGGAAACCCGAGCAGAAAAGAATAGCAACAAAATAACATATCGAGGTATTTATCTTAAATAACATTATACCTCGATATGCCCTTCATTAGGTGGACATAAGAGGCAAAATAACAAAAATGAATACCATAATTTAGCATAAATAACATCTGAAAAATAACAAGTCTTGTTATTTCAATAATAAATGCATACCATGAATTTCAAGTGCTCTATTTGTTATTCAGAAGGTATGAAATAACAAAGTAATAACATGTCTTGCTATTAAATTTAACATTTTTTGATACCTACACGATGTAATAACAAATCTTGTTATTCAGTTATTTTCCCAGCTAAATCAACAATACCACATCAATACCTAACTTTGCTCAAATACCTCCATTTGTTATTGTAGTGTTCTCATATCATTGCGTAGAATAATATAGCAATACTAACTTGTGGTATTAGAGCACAAGTTGCTCTTTGTACAGTATTTGTAAGAAGGTATACCCTTCTGCTCGGGATGAGTGTTCTTGCTGTAAACCCCATATAATGGGGTTTTAAATCTGGTGACGCTGTTATGATTAGTGACTGTCGCGCTTATATCAGAAGCCAGAGGCAGATAAACGCCATATTCTGATTTTTCTTGAGAGGCATAATATAATGTCGAGTTGCAAAAAAAAAAGAAATTAAAAATCACTCCCAAATCAATTATAAATTAGATTTTTAAATGTAATTATTATTACTATTATTTATTAAAGACACTTTACCACGTTTGGTGGTGGTATTCGTGTCTGCCTTATTTTTATGTATTCGTGAGTTTTTTAAAAACTTCTGACAAAATTTAATAACATTTTTCTGGTAGCCTTTTCGGTGGAAAACCTTAATTCATATTCGACCAGGGTCATTATAAGACAGTCCTTCTCGCATGAATATCCTCAGAATTTCGCAGAATTTAACTTTTTAGCGAAATGAACTTTGTAACTCAAACCGTCATTTGGTTCGTCAGATTCGTGCTCTTGAAAATTCGGAGTGTGGTTTCGTGATGAAACTTTCGTCATATCTTCACCTTAATAATTTGTATTTGATGTCTCCGACAGAGCTGTTAATACAATTATAAATCTTGTATTTAATTTCCTCAGAGATCCTCTCGAGATTCTTCTCAGGATTCCTTCCGGGATTCCTCTTAAAGAATTTCTTAAAGGATCCCTTTAAAAACTCCTGTTGGGATTCCTTCAGAGACTCCTCCCGAAAAGGAATATGAAAGAATATACACACTTAACTTGGAATGCCGGAATCTCAGCATTTTCTAAAACTTTCGCCGAGATCCGCACAGCCGAGCGCTTGGCAAATAACAACATTGCCGAGATCTCAGCAATTTGACAGTTTATTACTAAAATTCGGCAACTGTTGAACCGAGTATCAGCTAACAACCCGAGTAGAGGAAAAGAGCTCAATAATAGCATATTTTGAAATGGAGATCAAAAAGTGATATGGGTTTGATCAAATATACTATATTAACAATATAGGTCACTCTTACAAATTTTTGGCGACTCCTTTTTAGTGAATGTGTCGCCACCAAGCGGCAGAAGAGGTACTACTACACACTAAATGCATGCGCTATCCGAATGACGTTTATTCTGTCGAACTGTCATTGCATGATGGGGATGCCCATTTCTTCTCAAATAATCGATCAAACAATAATCGATTTTTTTGAACTTCTCAAATAAAAACAATTTTTATTCTCTCTTCTTCAACATTTCCTGGCTTGATAAAGACGATTTCGAATGTCCCCCAATAGTAGAGGCGCTAGGTGAAATAAGGTGAAAATCGTTTGTTTACAACAAAAGTTCATTTTTTTTTTGTCTTCAAAATTAACTTATATTCCGCTCTATAAGTGACGATTTTTCATTTGCAATGACCTCAAATATCATCATTCTCAATGTCCACGTCGACAGACATCGGATTGGCCAGCGAACAAAAAAATCTGGAAGATTGCCCGCCAAAGGCAAAGCAAGTGTTACACAATTTAATCACATAAATTGCTCGTAAGTATCTGTCGGATCTAAACGCATCTGAAAGAGAATTAAATTTTCTATCCAAAAAGTGCTCGTATGGTTCTCTACGATGTATTCGATAAGAAAAAGTGAAAAAAAGTGCACCTTGCCTAAACTACGCCATAGCACTGTTTGGCGGAGTCACTCTTTTCATAGGGTTCTCATTCCTGCCATCAGATGCGGAGGGCTCTGACAAAAGTACAACTCCGTCAAAGCGAAGCATAGGTGAACTTTTTTCACTTTTTCCTGGTGGCAAGAATGAGAACCCTATGAAAAGAGTGATTCCGTCAAAATTTGCCATGGCGCAGCAATGGCAAAGTGCACTTTTTCACTTTTTCTTCCGCATCGTAGAGAATCAAACGAGCACTTTTAGGAAAGAAAATTTAATTCTCTTTCAGAAGCGCTACCACGCTATGTCCAAAAGGAAGTATTATGAAAAATGAATGTACCTTAAATGTTATTCCCTAGGATCATAGGTTTGGACCTCTAGTTTCAGAATCTGTGCGGGTTAAAATATTTCATCTTGGGTTTTTTGATATTTTTTATTTTTTTTTCCTATTTTTCCATACAAATATCGAAAAAAGTCATTTTAAGGTCAAATTCATCCCATACAAAAATGTATGGGAAAAAACCAAGATAGATGATTTTAAATCGCACATATTCTGAATCTAGAGGTCCAAAAATATGGTTCTAGCGAAAAAAATTTGAGGTACATTCTCTTTTCATAATACTTCCCTTTGGACAAAGCGTGCGCTAAGATCCAGTAGGTACTTATAAACAATTTATGTGATTATATTGAGGAGCTCATGCTATGCCTCCGGCGGGAAATCTTCCGGATTTTTTGTTTGCTGGCCAATCCGATGTCCGTCGGTAAGGGCATCGAGAATGATGATATTAGAAGCCATTACAAATGGAAAATATCAACTTCTAGAGCAAAAAATGAGTAAACTTTGAAAAAAAATTGACTTTTTTATGTAAACAAACGATTTTCTTCTTATCTCACCAAGCATTAGAAGAATTCGAATGACCCCCAATTGTAGAGGCGCTAGGCGAGATGTGGAGAAAATCGTTTGTTTACATCAAAAATACATTTTTTCGTCTTCAAAATTAGCTAACATTTTGCCTTGGTACCGTTTTACCCCGCTCGTTCGACACGTTTTAATTCGACACTTTTTAATTCGTACCCCGCTTATTCGACACATGTCGAATTAAAAAGTGTTGGAATGTCACAGCGATGTACACTGTAAATGCAAAACAGTTTAATATTGCGCTTATACTCGCACCCGCAGCAGCTCCTCTTGCAGACGCTAATTCCGGAAGTTCAGTTTTGGTGCTATTTGACGCCCAAACCGCCTGAAGATCAACTGGAATCGACTGAGGATGGCAACAATCGTAAAAAGAACGAGCTTTTCATTCGCACCACCGCAATATCTGTTGAAATCATGTTTCATAACAAATCCGGAAATCAAAACAAAAATAGAGTTGCCAAATTTCAATGAGCAACGTGGTGTAGGGTGACCAGTTTGTCGAATTAAAAGTTTACCCCGGTTATTCGACAACAGTCGGCGTCGTATTAGCGGGGTAATACGGTAGTTGCTATTTTCCATTGGTAATGTCTTCCATTATCATCATTCTTGATGCCCACGCCGACAGACACCGGATTGGCCAGCTAACATAAAATCCGGAAGATCGCCCTCCGGAGGCATAGCAAGAGCTCCTCAAACTAATCACATGAATTGTTCGTAAGTACTTACCGGATCTAAGCTCATCTGAAAAAGAAATAAATTTTCTTTTCAAAAATGCTCATTTGTTTCTGTACGATGTAGAATTTGATACGAAAGTGAAAAAACTGCACTTTGCCTATGCTGCGCCTTGGCACTTTTTGCCGGAGTCACTCTTTTCGTAGGGTTCTCATTCCTGCCACTAGATGCGGAGAGATCGTTAGCTTCCGTCAGATTTGCCTATAGGCGCATAGATCCGGTAGGTACTTAGGAACAATTTATATGATTAATTTGAAGAGGTCTTGCTATGCCTCCGGCGGGCGATCTTCCGGATTTTTTGTTAGCTGGCCAATCCGGTGTCTGTCGGCATGGGCATCGAGAATGATGATATTAGAAGCCATTGCAAATGGAAAATAGCAACTTCTAGAGCAAAAAATGAGTAAAATTTGACGACAAAAAATTGACTTTTTTATGTAAACAAACGATTTTCTCCTTATCTCACCAAGCGCCTCTATAATTAGGGTTCATCCGAATTAGCCTATAGCAACCACCAGGGCAAAATATAAGATAATTTTGAGGGTTTAAAATTAAAATATTGATGTTAAACGATTCTGGTGCCGTTACAGTAAGCGAGCATCCAAATTCTTCTATAGATGTATTCGTAGATGTCATCTAAGGCGCCGTCCATAAATCACGTAACGATCTATGGGTAGGTGGGGGGAATCTGCCCAAGTGTTATGGACCATACAAAAATTAAAGGAATTTCATGCAAAAAAAAAACGTTACGGGGGTGGTGTAAAAAATGTCAATTTTAGCGTTACGTAATAAATAGATGCTGCCTAATGAAATTTTACTTTGTTTGCGTATATTGGAAATCGATTATTTATTAATCGATTATTCAGGAACAATAAACTTCGACACCCCTAACATCTTTTTCGAGAAATGTCGCATTGCACGGTAAACTAAAATTGATCAAAATGCAATTTTTGACTTTTTCTGACAACAGGTGGTGCTGTAATCATTCGCCAACGGTGTCTCCTTGTCGTTGTATGTGGAAACGCGAAGTGACCTATATTGTTAATATAGTATATTTGGTTTGATTGACATAAGAGATAAAAGATCTGAAAATAAAATCAAAAATTTACTCCTGGAACATCATCATCATATCATATTTCGATTTTGTAAGATCAAACCAATAGCAGTCAGCTATTCGCTTGATCTTGAAATATCAAATTTTGATATTGTTCAGATATTCCAGGAACATTTATCAGATATTATTTTCAGATCTTTTATCTCATATCAATCAAATCAGTATCACATTTTGATCGTCAGTATTTCACCTCTACCCGGGAAGCGTATTTTTTACTGAGATATCAGTTTTTAAGTTTGCTGAGCAGTCGGCTGTGCGCAAAAAACCGAGCCCGCGAATTTTTTTTTTCAAGTGTGTAGATGTCTGCCAGATTTCGTCAGGCAGTTCTGGAGTTTTTTTAATATTCGTGCCGGAATCACTAATGGTATTCCCTCAGTGCTTGAAAAAATGAAGCGTTTTTTCTCATACGAAGCAAAATTTCCTTCCCGACGCTTTTCAATCCAGAGCAGTAGCTCTGTCCCTTCATTGGCTAACACGCCTCAGAAGCAAGTGGGAGCATGAGCAATCAAATGTATTACTGAGAGTGACAAACGATGGTTCAGCGGCGTGGTGCCTCTCTGAATCTTTCTCTTCGCCAGCGTAAACGGCAATGGTTTTTATCCAAAACTAGCTGTCCCGGCAAACGTTGTCTTGCCAAGCTGTGGTGATTTGACAACTGTAGAGCTCATAACGTCACCGCACTCTAGATTGGTTTCATTTCGATCGTGTTGATTTCCTTCCCAGCTCATGAAAATCAGTAATTTTCCAATTTTCTTACTTTTTTAGTTGGTTTTCGTAACTTTTTGTACATATAAACACAGCCACCATGAGTACGAATCGAACCATGCAAGAGTCATGCTGATCGGTTCAGCCGTTCTTGACTTTTGTTGCCTCAAAGGAACTTCAAACTCATTTTTATATATACACCTCGTCCTTTTTTTACGTCCATGCTTGGCTAAGCGACAAAAAATTCTACCACTAAGATAATGAGAAAACTCAACAGTTTTATATTTTTTAAAACATCTTCGTGATTGGGAGAAGTGTACAAAAATATAAAAATGTGTATTTTGATCATTATTTTGTCGGTAGAATTTTTTTTCGCTAAGCCAATAGTGGACGTAAAATAAGGTTTGGGTGTATAGATGATTGTTTTTATTAGTTTTGAGAAAACAAATTAATCCACTGAATCAATTCCACATCTTCACACTCACCGCAGCAAGTGAGCATGAAGGATTACCAGTCAGTTTGCTTCACAAGTCAACCGACCGTGGAGGAACAGCAGTCGCAGTTGGTTCGGTTTTTCTTCACTTCTTTTGTGTGTTCCTTCGTAGTTGTTGCTGGCGCATATAACTGGTCATATTTTTCATATTCACTCAGATTCAAGCACTGCACAAGATTCCTTCAAAAGTTCTTCTTAAATTTTTTTAGGGATGTTTGCAATAATCCGTTTCGAGATTTCTTTTATGATTCTTTCAGGGATTCCTGCTCCGCTTCCAGCAGGGACTCCTGTCGTAATTCCTCTAAAGATTCTATCAGGTATTCTCTACAGAATTCCTATGGGGATTTTAGCCAATATCATTTCCTGAATGGATTCTTTCAGGTATTCCATGATGAAGGTCGTTGTGTAGTATAATCTAAAATCTTTTAAAGAACACCAGAAGGAATGCTGACTATTCCTTCTGGTATTCTTCAAAAGATTTTAGATTATACTACAACGACCTTCACCTTGGAAGCTTTTGAAGAAGCATGCCCTCTACGGTCTGTGAAGATCACAAGAGGAACCCCTTGGTGGAACTCTGATCTGGCGAAGCTCAGCAAACAATGTAGCAAGAGTTGGAACAGACGAAGTTCGGCTGGTTCGGAGGTTTTCAGGTCGGCTCGCAAGGCCTACAGGAAAGCTCTCCGGTCTGCTGAACGATCCGGCTGGAAAAAACCTTTTTGCAATTTCTCATCGTAATAGGCTGTTTTACCTCACGCAAATCTGATAGGAAAAGGCCTAATTTCCCGCACCAAATAAACAGTGCTGTAATGGTTCATTACAGCACTGATTTGCGTTGCGTAATGAACCATTACAGCACTGTTTTCAGGTTCCATCAACTTCTTGATGCTTTCTGGACGCAGTTTTGAAAATTGTGACAACAACACAGTATAACCTGCCATGATCAGATTTTCTTAAACAAGACTATGAAAATCAGTGTGCAATTTGATGGGAATGTTTTGTCAAAACTAACCACAAGCAGTAATTTATGAAATTGCAAAAAATGTTGTACGCAACTCGGTGCAGAACTCGATTTTTACAGCACTCGTCGTAATTATCCAACTCGGCAAGCCTCGTTGGATAAATGTACGACTCGTGCTGTAAAAATCTTCATTCTGCACCTTGTTGCGTAAACTACTATTGTACAAATGTTTCCAGTTTGAGTAAAGTCAGTCGGTTAAATAAAATTCTTGCAAAATCTAAGGATTTCCGAGTGAACGAGCTTCGTTTGCCAAATGACGATCTGACTTCCTCTGATGAGGAAGTTCTGGAATGCTTATTCAGCACACACTTCCCTGGATGTGTGGATATTACATCTTCGGATGAACCTGATGTCTTTTCTTGTAGTAACGATTCCCTGGCTTCGGAGTATTGTAACTATAGAATCGGTTGAGTGGGCACTTAATAGCTTTGCTCCTTTCAAATCTCCTGGGGTAGATGGGATTTATCCTATTTTGCTTCAAAAGGGGTTTGATTATTTCAAACATGTTTTAAAAAAAATCTAGTTTGCAGTTTGCTACAGGGTATGTTCCCAAATCCTGGTGGGATATTACTGTCAAGTTTATTCCGAAAGTGGGTCGTGCGACGTATGAAGAAGCAAAGACTTACAGACCTATCAGTTTGACCTCTTTTCTTCTAAAATGCTTAGAACGCATTGTGGATAATCACATCCGTGATGTTCATCTGGCCAACGTGCCTCTTCATGTGAACCAACACGCTTACCAATCTGGTAAGTCCACTGTGACTCTTTTACACAAGGTTGTTTACGATGTCGAGAAAGCATTCGCTCAACATCAACTTGTTTGGGTGTTTTCTTAGATATAGAGGGTGTCTTTGACAATGTGCGATGCCATATTGGAAGCCGCACGGAGTCATGGTATATCTCCAATGATTTCCAATTGGATTCATCAAATGCTCAAAAACCGATATCTCTTCTCGACATTGCGTCTAGCAGGGATTAGGAAATTGAGTGTTTGTGGATGCCCCCAAGGGGGAGTCTTATCACCGCTTTTGTGGAATCTCGTAGCAGATACGCTATTGAGGCAACTCAATAATAGCGGTTTTCCTACGCCGACGACTACCTAACACTGTTAGTTGGTATGTGTATCACCACCCTTTCCGACCTGATACAAAGCACCCTTGAGCCAGTTGAGGGTTGGTGTCGCCAATATGGCCTTTCGGTTAATTCGAGTAAAACATCTATGTATTGTTCTTTTTACGGAAAGGCGATACCGTTATGGTGTTCGACCTTTGCGTCTCTTTGATTCTGAAATCGATGTGACAGGTAAAGTACGTTGGAGTTATTCTTGATTCCAAGCTTTCCTGGACACCTCACATTGAGTTCAGAATCAAGAAAGCTTGTATGGCCTTCGGGCAATGACGGTGAACCTTTGGTACAACTTGGGGTCTAAAACCCAAGTATATCAAATGGATTTACACAACTGTTGTTCGGCCAATATTGGCCTATGGATGTCTTGTGTGGTGGAAAAAGGGCGAAATGAGAACGATCCAATCAAAGTTAGGCCATCTGCATAGGAGGCGATGTCTGGAGCGTTCTCTTCAACTCCCACGGCAGCGCTCGAAGTTCGCTTTGACGTTGCCCCACTACACATTCATCTCAAACAAGAAGAACTTTCTTGCACTTACCGCCTATGGATACTCGGTCTACTAAAGGAAACTCCTGTGAACCGCACATCAACACACACCTCGTTGTTTCCACTTCTGTTGAATTGGGACAAAACTGTCCTTGCTGTAATTTCCCATATAAGACATTTTCCACGAAATTCCCTTCCCGGGAAGAGTGGACATCTGGATATCTGGAGAGAAGTATTTCAGACGGCATCGTATGTTACACTGTTGGCTCCCTTCTCGAAGGTCGAGCAGATGCTGGTGTTTATTCTCGTGAGCTAAGGCTGCATCGATATTATTCACTTGGTAGACACTGCACCGTTCTTTAGGTCGAAATCTTTGCTCTTATGTGCGGAGTGCATTTAGCACTTCAGCAGCATGTAATGGGCAAAATAAGTTATCTGTTCAGATAGCCTGGCTGCTATTAAAGCACTTGCTTCGGCCAACTCTAGGTCGAAGGTAGTTATTACTTGTTGAACTCAAATCGAGGAGCTGAATTCAGCAAACGCTGTTCACCTTGAATGGGTACATGGCCATTCTTCCATCGCTGGAAAAGAATTGGCTAATGAGTTAGCTCGCACAGAAGCATCACATGACTTCATTGGCCCTGAGCCAGCTATTCCGATATCGAAGTGTTGGGTAAAGCTTCAAATTGACACCTGGGCTGCCACTCAACACAGGCAATATTGGAATAGTTTGAGTCATGTCGTCAAACAAAATTGTATTGTACTGAGCCATGTCTAGGGGTCCTAAGCAACACACATGTTATAATAGAGTTACGACAGCGCAAGTTTTGGTTGTATAGAAGTTTATTTTACGTAATTTTAACATTGTGTTGAAATTACGTAAAATAAACTTTTAAACAACCAAAACTTGCGCTGTCGTAACTTTTATATAACATGTGTGTTGCTTGGGGTGACAAAGTATCTTACAAATCTGTCAAAGCAGAATTGCAGCATTCTGGTCAAAGCATTCACTGGCCACTGCCGATTCAGTTATCACATGGCGAATATTCAGCAAGCTGATTCATTTGCATGTGATAGCTGTGCATCCGATTATTTAACTTCGTATAATTTGATATATAACTGTCCAGTTTTTACGCAACTGCGTTTCCGAGTATTCGGTAAACACTTATTAAGTGAAACTGACTTCAGAAATCTGAATCTTCAGGATATTCTGTTGTTCTTAACCCGCTGTGGTAAAAAGCTTTATGCGTTATTACAGTGCCCTTTTTATTGTACTTGACTCGACTCAAGTCAAGTCGTGTCAAGTACAAGACACTGAAGACGACCTTACAGTTGAGGTCGAAATACGTATCTATCAAAGGAAGCGAATTATTAGTGGAATTAAAAGGAACAGTACTTAACACGATTTTGTTTGGTTGTTCCAGAACATATCTTTTATGATTCAATTATGTGGCCATGTTCACCGGTTAAGGGTTTTCATAGAAAATAATCGGGTCAGAGACTACAGTATTTTTTATCGGATTCCTTTGAGAAATTACATTTCAACTTTCTCATATGTAGTGTACAACCAGAAGCATATTACTACTATTCAAGCTGCAATGCTGCAAACGTCAGCTACGATCATCACTTCTTCAGATACCTTCTGATACGGTACTTGGATTTGGATAACGTAGCACCATACTTCAGAAAGTAGTCATAAAGTGCCCTTCCGTTCCACTCGGCATCGCCAAACCATTCCCATCAGTCGTAGAATCACATTTACGATACCATTCATTCCCATCCTACATTTACCTAGATCTGAAAAAGCTCTCGATGCTCACTCTCTCCGATGTGCGCTTTAAATCACTTCTCCCGCTCACTTGGGAGGCCATGTATTTGTGGCCGAGCGTGCGTCTGTATGCTGGCTGTGGGGAAACTTCGGCTCCAGCTACTACACTAGCTAGAGCCGTTGGATCCACACAGAGCCCCCCATCATTTCTCGCGCTCGCATCCATCCACACCACCCGAGCCGATCCGCGTGCCATGTCATGCGCCAGCAGCCACCGACCGCCAAAGCGAAGGCGGAGCAATCGAATATCTACACCCTGAGATCTGCTGAGTGTTTTTCTCCTACTGCTTGTGAGCCCCCCTCTCCCACACCTCCAACCGAGCAACCGAGCTTTGAAGAAATATACTTCCACCCCATCGTCGAAGGAGGAAAAAATGACTCCGGGAAATGGAAATAGTTTGCGTCGTTTTTCATCAGAACAAGACCAACCGGGCGGGCCACGAATGACGACGACGACAACGGAAGAAACGTACTCTGTTCGTTTCCAATTTTCATCGCAAATAAAAGTGTGCATGCAAAATGCGCATATTTTTTTTAGAGTAGGTACCTTTACTACTCGGTTTCTTATGAGAATTTTGAGATAAAACTTTTTCATGACCCCCCAGTTTGCCACTCCAACCCCAACTGGGCTTCCGACGTCTCGATTGAGTTTTTCTCGTCGCCGGTATTGGCAGTATAGGGTAATTGGCGTACTCTGGATACTTTTAGGAAGTAAATTAGGAAGCAGTAACAGAATTGTTGATTTTAGCTTTAAATTCTTAGCAATAGGAAGTACTAGATTTGTAGTAATGAGCAAAATTTTTATATGGTGAGAAGGTGAATTCTCCGTGTCTGCAAGGAAATGATACAAAATGCGTGGGTATTTTGATTCCTTATCTAATTTGATGCTGTTTGAGCAAAACTGTGCTGTTAAAGTTACAAGAAATGGAGAAAACAACAACAAAGTTTCCAATGCTTTGCTCAAACAGCATTAAATTATCTCAGATAACCAATAAGCATTTAAATGGGCAATATTTCAGCTTCAAAGCTGCATTATATTTGCTTGCTGCCGTATCATAGCAATTGGACTGCTAAATTGTCCTGTATCAGGCGGATACAAATTTAAATTTGACTTTTTGTCGCCCCCCTTCAAAAATTTTGGGCAAAAATCTTTAACAAATCCGATGAGTTATTATTATTTTTCAGATTAAATGCTTTATTATTTTTATACCCCCTCCCCCCTTCCTCGACCAGTCAAAGAGTGGTGGGACAAAAAGTGAAATAAATATTTGTAACGGCCTTAGCAGTTTAAATGCCGCTTAAAATCTGATAACCGTTATGTAGCATTTCAATTGCACGATTTGTTTTGGTTAAGGTTGCTTCCATAAATGATTTAGCTTTTTAGAGTGGGTCTGGGATTGTGTGACGAGCTATGTATTAGGTATGGGAAAATATGCTACGTCATTTATGGAAGTTCGCCAATAAGCATCATAACTGCTGCTTTATTGCCATAAAACTGCCAAGAGAGATGATTCATGCTAAAACTGCTACATATTTCAACTTGTCAATTTATGTGTCACGGCTGTAAGAGCCATGTCATTCAAATGTCCTATCAACCTTTGGTAGCGAATCAAATCAATGGGAGTACAGATATTTTCAAAATAAAGTTAATGGTTGGTTTCTTATGCCATTGTGTCTTATGTGCTTGATTCAACTATCAGTACTTGTCCGGGGCACAGCGAATATAATGCTCAAGCCTTAAATAAATCAAAAAATCGACGCACATTATCTGATCATTTATAGGTTATCCTTTAGCGTGGTTCAGTACCATCATCAACCAGAGGATCGAGGGATCAAATCCCAATTTCAACGGGATCAGCGAAAAACAACAGCAAAAAAATCAACAGCCTCAAAAGTTACTAGGGAGAGTGAGCGTTTTTGAGAAAATGAAAAGACACCGATCGTGTCCTATAAATTGCAAATGTTGATCCATATTTTCCAATGCTGGTAAGTAACAGAGCTGGTGCAACACGTGTAGCTTTTTAAAAACTGGAATTTCATTCAGAAGATATATTATTTCAGTAGAAAGCTTATCGTTTTATTCTATTTTTAATTTTTCATCTGTTCATTTTTTATTCTTAACCGCTTAACCTATTTTGCAGCTATTTTGTCCACCAGGGCACTACGTGAGCGATTCCAATTAGCGACTGCACTTACACTTGTACAGCGCCTAAATGTATTCTATTATATTCTTATTCTACTATATCGGAACTGGTTTGCCTTTGTGCTGCTTTCACTTTTCTACCATGTCTGTTACGCATAGTCGCGTATCTTAAATTTTAGGGCAACCTCAGATGTACTTGAGAACTCCTGCGGTTGAATACTATACACCTAGACCTAAAAGAATAATGATTGAATAGAGATTGCCAGTAAGGTACACCGGGGCAAGTTGAAACGGGTGGGGCAAGATGAAACAGCGCACAGTGGGCAAAATCGACCCAAAAAACGGATCTTTTAACGCCGCTGGTTTCGGTACGTGAAGTTGACCATTTCTGACGTAAAAAAATACGAGAAAACGATTGATGCTAAATTCATTCACCGCACGGCACGGGAAGTGGTCCATTTTGCCCTTTTTTATACAATAATTGAATCAAAATGTACTTTCAAACAACAAGCACAACTGTAGATCGTTGAAAATAGCTGGATATATAATTAGTGGTTCAAAGCAAGCATAAAAATACAATAAAGATCCTTTCAAGTGCTTATTTTGCCCCATATGCCCCAACAACGGCCGGAAATTCACACTTTTACCTAATTATGAATAGATTTTTAATGTTACTGATTTGAAGTTGATTTTTTGGTATAAACAAAAAGCGATAAATCTACTATCACCAGAATCATCTGCGGGAGTTGTCCAATTTGCCCCATTTTGCCCTATTTTCATAGAAGGAGATTTAAAATGTATTTATAAGAAACAGATACTGCTAAGGAACGTTAACATTAGTTTTAGGTGTAATTGGCAGCTAACAGTAATTATGCGCGTATATGAAAGATCTTTTCCCTATTTTACCCCACATGCCCCAAAACCTGCTGGATAATACCATATTTTGTATGGTTTTGCAATGTCACTGATTGCAAAACATAAATGAGATCATTTTTGATATATACGAATGCGGTTTTTCGATTAATACTAAAATCATTCTCGGAATGGTACAAACAGCTGTCCATTTTCCCCCAATTCGCCTGGCTTTTTTATGTAATGAATTATAAGCTAATATATAAATTCATTAAATTAATAAATTAGTTTCCCTCATTTTCATTGGTGCTGAAACCAACGTAAACGAAAATACAGTCATATATACGACTTTTTCTATATTTTTAGCTTCTTATGGGGAATTAGGGTACCGTAAAATGGGGTGTTAAGAACTCATGGGGTGTTAAGAGATTCAACTTCACATACTACTTTGAAAAATAGCCAAACCGTGTGAAAAGTGATTTACGAATTCCAAATTCGCTTGGTGCTGTGTGTTGGAAATAAAGGCATACTTTAAGGATTACCACTCATGAAAATACGCTTTTAACTGGACACTAGACATCAAAAATAGAACGGCATTGCTTTTTCTTAATTTTGCTACCATTGAAACATTCATTTGTAAGGTCAGTAATATTATTAGAAAAAATATGTGAGTAATCGTAAGGTGTTCTACAACTCATTTCAAACGAAACTAGGGTAAAATATTTAATGTTACTAAGGTGGTTTTCGAACACCGACAATTTTTGAGAAAAAAGTCAAGTTTCATAAACTGGTGGGGTGTTAGGGGATGAAATTTCTCATATAACTTTTGTATTTGTATCACGAAGTTTTGAGGCAATTGATTCATTGTATAACAATAACTTTTCTGAATGACGTATTACGGATTTCATTTTGGGTCATAAGCATCTAACAGTTAACATGGATCATAAATTCAACTAATACAATACAGATCTTTAAAAACAAGTGTTTGATTGATACATATACATAACTAGAACATTGATCAAATGCGTATACTCAATGCCGCAGTAGTGCCCTCTTTACAGAAGTTCGTGTTCTTTTGGTGTTATGTTATGTTTTAACGAAAACGTATTCTTTAAAATAGATTTTCCATCTGTTTTCTTATTTAAATATTATCAATTATTAACATTGAAAAGTGACAGCTTTTTGAAAATGTGGAATATGCTCACTTGTTCCATATATTATGTAAACCAGACTGTCACTAACTATTGCAAAAGCAAGTATTTATGAAGATGACGCATGGCTGCTAGAATATCTCATCATCTGAAAGATGACCTATCAGCGATGCTCTAGAGTAGAAAAATCTGCATTGAATACATAGTTTACACACTGGGCCACCTAATGATGCTTGCATATAAAAAAATTCAATATAAAAGAGTTTTTAAGTAAACAAAAAACTGTCAATATACATCCGTAGTTTACAATCTGTTGGTCAGTCTGAACTGTTCAATTCAATAGTAACTGTGAATAATGTGTTTGTTATAAATTGAAGCCACTCAGGTACAATTGACGGTATTTTTTCAGATTTCGAGGCTTTAACAAAAAAAACTCATATACGAAGGTAGATGACAGTGAAACTGTTTCTGCACCTTCTGGAATATGATAATCTTTTTCGGTGATGTTCAAGATATAGCACAGTCACTGTTTACAATTAATCAATTTCTATCTTGCTTTGAAATATAAGAACTTTAACATTTATTCCCTTGAGTTTCTTAACACCCCATTTTCGTATTTTCTGAATATTCGCACATTTTCTTGAATATCTTCAATTTCTTCAAAAAATCGTCAAGTTGTATAATCTGTATGCGTAGCAGGCAGCAAGACAATGGTCGGACTGCTTTTCCTGAAAGTTATAAGAAGTAGAACTCATGAATTAATGGGGACGAAAAATTTTTCCGTCCCTTAACACCCCATTTTACGGTATAATAAGTATTTTATAAAATGTGCCAAATATAAACAAAACTGACTAAATAGGCCGTCTTAAAGTACCAATAGGTATATATTAAAGATGCTACATTTAATCAATTCTGAGCATATTTGCCACATATTAAGATTAGGATTAATGCTTATTTTGCCCTCAGTTCCCCACCAAAAGCAATAATTGGAAAAAGTCATATATTATAACTGTCCTTTTGATTACATTGGTTTCAGTACCAGAAGTCGATGAATTCGGACATAAGCAAACACGAGAAATCAATTTATTCATGAGACGACAAAAAATCAGGGCGAATTGGGGTAAAATGGACAGCTGTTTGTACCCTCCCGTGATTCTAAAGCTAATCGATAAACCGTATTTGTATGTATCAAAAATGACTTCATGTTGCAACCATGATGTAGAGTGATGTTACAAAACAATACAAAAAATGTTATCATCCAGCAGTTTTTGGGGCATGTAGGGTAAAATAGGGAAAAGATCTTTCATATACGAGCATGATTACTGTTAGCTGCCAATTGCACCAAAAACTAATTTTAACGTTCCTTAGCAGTATCTCTTATAAATACGTTTTAAATCTCCTTTTTCTAATAGGGCAAAATGGGGCAAATTGGACAACTCCCGAAGATGATTCTGGTGATACAGTCGGAACCCGCTCGTTGAGCGACAACCTCCACCCAACCAACGAATTCGATTCGCTAGTTGGGTGAAGTGACAGCAGCACAAGGGGCGTGCGCATTGTTTTTTTTAATCAGTTGGAAGTAAAAAGTAAATGTTTTCAATTTGTTTTACATTTAGAGCAAAACTGATACGTTTTGCAAGATACATATATAGCCAATGCAAGAAATAATTATTTTCACCCATTTTTAGTCGGTAAAGTGAAAATATAGATGTTTATGGAACCACCCGGACCAAAATGCAAGCACAAAACACTTTCAATGATCGACACAATAAAGATTGCCGATGTTTTCCATTTGTTTGCATTTTTAAGAAATATGAAATAGAAATTCTTCTCGATTATCAGTAAAGTTTAAGAAACCAAAAACTCATTAGCGCGCCCCTCGTATTTACAGATTGGTTGTCATTTTCAGTTTAACATTGAATTATGACATCCAGGTCATGACTGTAATAGATTTAGCGCTTTTTGTTTATACCAAAAAATCAACTTCAAATCAGTAACATTAAAAATCCATTCATAATTAGGTAAAAGTGTGAATTTCCAGCAGTTGTGGGGGCATATGGGGTAAAATAAGCATTTGAAAGGATCTTTATTGTATTTTTATGATTGTTATGAATCTCTAATTATACCTGCAGCTATTTTCAACGATCTACAGTCGTGCTTGTTGTCTGAAAGTACATTTTGAATCTGTTCTTGTATGAAAAAAGGGCAAAATGGGGCAAAATGGACCACTTCCCGTGCCGTGCGGTGAATGAATTTAGCACCAATCGATTTCTCATATTTTTTTTACGTCAGAAACGGTCAACTTCACGTACCGAAACCAGCGGCGTTAAAAGATCCGTTTTTTGGGTCTATTTTTCCCACTGTGCAGCGGGTTAACATGATGTTTTCTAATGATGATAAACAGTTTAATCGCCATAACACATAGTTTTTGATTCAAACCATCTTTTAGCGAAGGATAAATTTCCAAATTGTATTGAAATTTAATTTAAAACTTCGTGTTTCATCTTGCCCCACCCGTTTCAACTTGCCCCGGTGTACCTTATAGTGAGGAGGTGTTCCCGTGACAGGTCACCAAAATTGTAAATTAGTTAAGGTAAATGTATTTTTAAATATGCTTGAAAACTTTATTTTTAGCTTTCTAACTAAGACTGTAACCGTCGCGTTTGCTGTAAGATTCGTTATCCACAATAAACACCTCCCGCAATAATGTCCTTGGTAGAATGATGAGCACGATGATGAAATGATGTGTGGCTGTTGTTCCTTTTCCAGTCCGATTGGGGGTCGTCCATTATGGGTTGCCGTTCGCCGATATCCAATTATCCGGGTCCGTTTGAGCTATGAGATCTCAGAAGAGGGTCAAGTGCCAGCCGCTCTCGGGGGGAAGAGCAACTGACAAAGTTCCGGGGCTGGGATCGAACCCATGACTATCCACTTATGAAGCGAACGTGTAGCCACTGCGTCACGGGCCCCGGCATTCATCTGTTCATATAAGCCAGATTTTTATTATATGGGTTTTTACCTGAGCTCAGAAGCATTGTATCCTGTTTTATAAGAATGAGCTTTTATTCACAAAATTTCACACAATATACTGCTTTGTAGGTAATTAGGAGAACATATGTATCTAGAGCAGCGGTAGCTGAATTCAAAAAGATTAAATCGATAACTTTTTTTTTCCAGATATGTTTCCAGAGATTTTATTGAAACTTTCTTCTGGATTTTTTTCTTTGGGGCTACTCCAGCAATTCCTCTAGATATTTCAAAAAAGATTGTTCTATGACCTTCCAGGGAGCTTCTCCAGGTATTCCTCAAAGAATTTCTTCAGAAATTTCTCCTGAAATTCATTCAAGCATTATTTCTAAAATTCCTCCAAGAATTGGTTCAGAAATTCGTACAGGTACCGTGAACCGGGGTCGAATTGATCACCTCGCTGATCATTGATCATTCGTGGACCAAATTGTAATCCCATATAAGCAACTTTTACACGTCGTGAATATCATAAAATGCATACCTTATCTAGTTCATAGATGTCTAAAGATGAGTGTGGACTTTTCAGCCCAGAAATAAAAACAGAAAAAAGTTTTTAGAAGAAGTGCAGGAGTAACTTTTTTAAGAGTTTTTCAAAGTATTTCTTACCAGGAGTATCTGTAAACATTCTGTTTTCAGATTCTGTGGATGTAGGTATTGTGGACGAAGGTGAGCTCCAAAAGTTGCAGTTTTTGTTCAAACAGTGATTTAACCTTCCTTTTGCATCACGTTGCGAGCTTCTCGCTAACGCAGTATACGGTTTGGGTCAAAAATGACCCTAATGCCAAAGGAGGGTTAATGCGGTTGAACTCATTTATTAAAAAAAATGCCTACTTTTAAGCGCTTAAGGGCCAATTTCAAAAATTTAAATTTGCATTTTAACAATCGAATTAACAAGTTGTATAAAAGTTTTGACGCGTTTATTTGTGTTTAGAAGATCAAGATTAAGTGGAGCAGGCATTCTTACTGACGTTTGATTGTATGTTGATTCCGAAATGCTGGCTTTCTCAATCTTGGGTTTTGCTTTTCCCGACGTTTCGGCTTTTTATTAAGCCTTTTCCAAGGAATAAGCTGTCAACCGTTCCTCGTTACATAAGGTATTGCCGGATTTTTTAGAGGGAGCTTCTTGTATTCAATTTTGTACATTAGTTCAACAATTTTGGGACACTTTGGTAATTATCAACGACATGGACTACACTAGACGATAGACTGTGTAGTGCATGTCGTTGATAATTACCAAAGTGTACAAAATAACATACAAGAATCTCCCTCTGAAAAATTCGGCAATAACTTATATAACGAGGAACGGTTGCCAGCTTACCCCTTGAAAAAAGCTTAATAAAAAGCCGAAACGTCGGGAAAAGCAAAACTTGCCGTTTTGACCCAGAAGAAGAGAAAGCCATCATTCCGGAATGCCCCAAAGTGGCATTTTCAAGTTTTTATTTTTTGGAGTTATTTAGCTTATATAGGATGTTGAGGTTAATAGTACCCAGACAGGCACACTGAACGTGCACTACGCCATCGTAGTGCAAAAACCTAACATCTTAAGAGAGTTAACTATATATAATGAACAAAATTCTGTCTCATACAGTTGACTCTCTACATCTCGATATTGAAGGGACCATCGAGATAGGGAGAGATTGAAATGCAGAACAAATTTGTAATGCACACTAGAATGAAAAATCCTCCGTAACTAGGAAGAACCGTCAACAAACAGATGTCACTTCGCTTTCCCAGAATGTTTGTACCCACGAAACGAGATCTAGCAACCTGTGAATATGGGCATATCGACATATGGAGAGAAAATCTAGAACAAAAACGAACGACATCGTATCGAGATAGGGAGATATCGAGATAAAGAGATATCGACATACAGAGAGGTAAAATGTATGCAGATTGAAGGGACCGATCAAACCATCGAGATAGGGAGAGATATCGAGATGTAGAACATCGACATGTGAAGAGTCGACTGTAGTTTTATAAATTTCAACGATTCTGATTTCCCAGAAATTCTTTTGGAAATATTTGAATTGCATCTAATGTTATCAGCAAAAGTTGCTTTAAAGTGATCAATTTGACTCCGGTTCACGGTATTTCATAATTTCATCCTATATTTCTTCCAAATTTCTCCATATGCTTTTCATCAAACTACTACTGAGGGTTTGCTTTAATAAAAGCAAACAGTGTATTGCAAAAATGAACTGACAGAATCAGGTTATTATTGTTTTTCCCCAGGATCTCCCCTTATTTCTATTTATTTAATTTGATTCATTTAGCTTTTACAGGACAGCTTTTTTTACATTTCATATCATTTTTTTACAGGACAACTTTTTTTACAGAAGTTCCTGCACAAGTTCTTGCAGGAGTTTCACTTGAGATTTCAGCAGGGGTGTCTTCTGAGATTCCTGCAGATATTCTTGTAGAATTCCTCTAGAAGTTCCATTAAATATTCTTTTAGAAATTTCTCCAGGAATCCCACCGGAGATTCTAGCAGTAAGTTGTTCCAAGGGTTCTTTCCGGATTTTTTCCAGGTATTTCTTTGGGGAATTTTGCAGAAAGTCCTTATTCCTGGATTTTTTTAATTTGATTTTTCATGTTTGCTTCTTGAAATCTTCCTCAAATTTCACAAAAAGATCTTCTAGTATTTCCTCCAGGGCTCCAGGAATTCCTTATGAAAGTTTGGCGGGTATTCCTCTAGAGGGGATCATCCTTCAAGAATACCTCCGTATATCCTACAACTTGTAGGCTACAAGTATTCTGAACTAGACAAATCAAATCGTGTTCAGTTAGATGCTACATAGCCTGAACAATACATACACTAGACAACGTTGTTAACCACATGGCCACGAAGTCCATCTAAGGCATTTTTAACCATTCTGGAGTCTTATAAGAAACTTTTCAGAGATTCTCTTTAAAAATTCTCCTGGAGTTATTCCTTAGTATTTGTCCAGAAATTTCTTGAAAAATTCTAGTTGAAACTCCAAAGTTTCTCAAGATTTTTTTTTAATAATTCATCTAGAGATACTTCAGGGATTGCTTCAGAAACGATCCCTTTAAGAATCCCGCCAGCAATTCTTTCCAAAATTTCCACTGAGTCAAAAACTTTCTCAGGCGTTGCTTCAAACATTGCGACAGTGCTTGCTTCAGGGATATTTGTTAAGGAATCCCTCTAGAGATTTTTCAAGAAATTCATTCAGCAATTTTCCCCCAGAATTCCTTCAAGAGTTCACCCAGGATTTTTTTTTAAATATCTACTACAGAAGTTCTTCCAGGGATTGCCTCCTTCAGGAATTCCTGTTGTCTCTACGGGATCGGGGCTTGGCCTGAGTGACCTTTGACGATTCAACGCAATCCCAAGTACTTAAAAAGTGTTCTTTTAAAAGGTTTCTTTTTTCATCGATTGCAGTACGCAGTTGCGAAAAAATGGCAGTCACCGTAAACTTTTTCTTTCGAATACCAATCTGTGCTAGAAGCAGTAATTTGTTAAAATCTTCCCAGATTTTTTTTTATGTTTTTCAATTTCATTGATTTTTCTGTTACATTAGCTCGCTCAAAAACCTGTCACCAGTATTTAGTTACATTATTATTGTACATTTATTGAAGAGTTTTCAGCCTCAGGCTTGTACACACTAAGATTAGCTCGATATTTTCATCATTTATTACTGAGTTCTCGTAAACTTTTTCCTTTTTGATTCTTCCTTATCATCAACCACTTTTCTTCTTTGTTTTCCTTTCCTCTTTTTCTTTTTTCTTTTTCTTTTTTCTTCTTTTTCTCTACTTCGTGTACTTTTTTTTTCATCTTCGTGTTCCCCTTTTTTTCTTTTTCTGCTACAGCAGAGTCCTTGACAGAGTCTCTATTTTTCTACTTGGTGCTCCTATTTCAAGGCAGGCACAAAAATATTCTTTGCCCAAGTAGAACAAGGACCGAGAATCCAACCCAGACCCTCAGCATGGCTTTGCTGAAAACGCACAACAACTGTCGCTTTCGATAGAAAAAGCCTTGAAAATATGACCCATAGAGCCCAAAATACGCCGGTTACCCTCTTCGAAACGGTAGCTACCAGGACCTGGTACACCATATTTTATATACCGCCACCTCTACTCTGCCACACCGCGACCGGCCCAAGTACAGTGAATTTAATTTCTTTTCGAAATTCCTTTATCTAGGAATACATTTTTCATACACATGCACGTCCTTGGCGCCACCAACCAACCAACAAGAGTGCGCTCCCGACCGACCTGACGACAACAACGGCGATGACGACGACACCGACTGCTCGAAACTTGTAAATGAGTCTTTCGTTCTTCGCGTTCTTATATTATTTTGCGCCCCCACACATGGCGGGGACCACCCCCGCTCGTTCCAATGGAGATTTCTGGGATTTCTATATTTATACGACGTGGTGGTGGTAAATGGTGGAACTGTTCGTTCCGAAAAGCTTGCAGCCATCCGGGACACTCGGTGAGCGGGAAAATTCTTTATTAATTTTTCCATGCAATAAAGGACATTTGGAAGGAGGTATCACCGATGGTCTAGGACACAATATGTGATAATTGAACTGCAGAAATGTATTCTTAAGTGATTTATTTTACAATGCATGTTCGTTCACTGCATTGGAACATCCTTTGATAACCGAATTCGTATTTGCAATGATCTACCAGCAAACGTTATGATTGCGTAACTGTGTACCAGCAATATGAACAAATATTCAAGGACTGATAACACCGTTCAACACTAAATTTTGTTATGGGATAGCATAGCATAGCATAGCATAGCATAGCATGAATACTTGCACAAATCTTGGATGGAGTTGCAAAGTTGAATATATCCATCGACATTGCTGATGTCGCTACTATCTACAATGTCCATAGATTCACTCAGCTCCACACACCTGGCCAAGTCCTTGCAAGCATTTATAAATCCCTTCATCAACTTAGAAAGAGCCCAGAGCTGAAGCATCTTCCAATAGATGAAAGGATGTTGAAAATAGCGAATTTTCAACTTATATGCAGTTATACGGTACAGTGACCCCACACCGATGAATCACCTTAATTTTGTACACTATTTATGAATCACCATGTTGATCAAATGAGTGATCCATAAACTGTGGTCATTTTTGCCGATTCATAAATTGTGGGGTCACTGTAAATATACTGAAGTAGAATTATTTATAAATAAATAATATTGGAAAGATCTCACCAATTGTTGTGGGGATTTTGTGGTTCAATGCCGATCATCTAATTGCCTTGATTAATATTCTTCTCTGTAAAGAACAACACAATACTCAGCAAAGAACAACACAATATTGAACACTAAACTCCCGCGCATCTATTGTTTTGATTTTCACTCGAGACAGTAGCGAACGCGATCGATTATGCTGCCATACTCACCCCTTACAGGAGCGATGCACGCACAGCAAAGAACAACACAATACTCAACACAAAATTTTGTTATGGGATGAGAAAAAAAAATAATATGGGTTTGGGACCCTAGAAGTGTAATAGTGAAAGAATTTTTAAAAAATATTGGACCGGGCCTTCACAGTTAAAAACCGAAGTTTGTATGGAGAACTTGGGGTGATATGCGCATTAGAACACGCTGTGCATATATTTAGGCGTTAGACAATAACGAAACCAACCCAAATACCGAAAACGCCTAAAAATATGCACGGCACGTTCTAATGCACATTGCACATATCAATGGACTACCCGCTTGGCGCACACCCACAGTTGATCAGCAGGAGTAAATCCATTTTATTTTGTATGGTGAAAAGCACCTAAACTTGAATTACTTGAAATAGAAAGCTTTTACTGTATAAGTATTTGGTAGGCTTAATAGCAGTAACCATTGTGCACAACCACTACCAAATATTTTTTCGAATAATGTATTCCACTTCGCTAAATTTGCCTTTAGATGCTATTCGCCATGCAATATTTTTGCGATTTACTTTTAGCGATTTTTCGCGCATAGAAGCTAGCGCCACATTGGTCGATGCGGAGAGTAGGAAAACAGCCGATGTAGTTAATTCATTGAACACCCCAAGTTCTCCATACAAACTTCGGTTTTAAACTGTGAAGGCCCGGTCCAATATTTTTCAAAAATTCTTTCACTATGACACTTCTAGGGTCCCAAACCCCTGTTATTTTTTTTTCTCATCCCATAACACCAAATTTTGTAAAATTTTGTCGAGCAGTGTAATTTTTTCTTGGGACTGCAAAGGAATATTAACTGCTCAAATTTATAGCAAGCCCTTGGGGAAAAATTAAATGAGGGATGGAAAGATAGTTGGACATAGACAACCATTGAGTCGTATGAATAACATGTAGTAAGCTTGTGTTTACTACATTTTAGGCAGTAAATATGTACTACTTTTAGAGCGTATGTAAGAGAGAATTTATTACTCTGATATCTTCAAATATTGATTTTAATATCAACATAATGAGAATGAATGAAGATAGTAATAACTTTATTTATTGAGTAGCCAGCTCCAGACATTGCTAGGGATGAGTTAAAATTCTCTGGTTCTGGTGAGAATTCAGCGATTTCGAAGGAAGTGTCCAAAATTCTGACGAGATTTCATAAAAACTATGAAAACCCAAAAATTCGTAAAATGTTAGAGTTTTCTCTACATAAAAATATAACAAATCTACAAAAAGCACTCTTAGCTGGCGGTATTTGTCATCTCTTTATCCATGGAAGCATGAGGTAGGAACTTGTGAGGACCAGAGCTATGTTAAACCCTCTCATTATCGACTTACCGGTTTTTTATCTGAATTAACGAGATTTTGAGCCCTAGACAGCAGTTTGTGAGTTTTTCGGGAGTGTGATTCGATCCCATGTGCTCGGCGTGATAGTCACGTTAAACCCTATCTTATTCTGCTGACCATTTTTAGAGTTGTGATTAATAAATTCTATCATATTTTTTAAATATTTTATAAGAACATGCAATGAAAATATTTTTTGAGCACCCCTTGTTTATTAAACTGGCATTTCTGCGTACAGTAGACGTTCGATAGCTGCAACATGTTTACGTTTCACTTACCGAATGAAATTCGAAAACTGCAACAACTGACAGACGTCAAAGAACTATCAGCTTCCGCAGAATCCATTTGGCAAACATCGCATTGCAACAAAATTGAATGCGAAAAACATTGCACCGTTGTTGACATGACATTTTAACCTGAAGCGGTGCGATAACTGCCAAGTTGTTACACTTAACGGACTTGCAGTTAAAAAGTCTTGAAGTTAAAGCACAGACAAACAGACATACCACTCAAATCACAATCGTCGCACGATTTAACGGTCATTTTAAAAATGCAGTGTGGTTCGGACTGTGCTCGCATGTGTCATGGTGGCGCTGCTGTGCCTACACCACATCTCAATTTTCGAGAGAAATGAACGCGACGCCGATCAATGTTTACATAAAATGACTCAATCATGAACCTTTATTCATGTTTTATGAATGGGTAATGCCACGAGGGAGTCGTCACCTGCTAAATTGTTACATCGAACCGAGGGAAACAACACCTGCAAATGAATGCTTCGGATTGAGCATTATAGAGGGTGCTAGTGAGATGCCAAACGATGATTTTGAAACAAATTTCTTCTAAGTAGTATGTCTGTTTGTCTGTGGTTAAAGTGTTTTCACCGAGCGATCGTCTAGTGTACTTTACCTGCGATTTTCTTCCCATTTTGGAATCCACGAGAATCGATACCGATTTGTGCCCGTTCAATGGGCACAGTTTTTCTCGTGACGATTGAGCATGATAAGATAGGTGGGCTGCTGCTGATGATTGGCAACACCGATGAGCGATGAGCAGGTAACTGCTATCAGTAATGGCGCTGAAATATACACTGCCATAGGTAGCTGTACAGTATGCTTTTTTATACATGCTCACGCAGTCTTATTCCAAGCATAAAAAAGCCTACTACTAGAAGAGGCGCCTCCCTCCCGCGGGCAATGAAACCAGTAGCAGCAGTTTAATTACTATTAATTGAAGGCAGTAGCATTTTTTGCCACTGGAGAGGAAAATGGCGCTGCAACTACAAGTCAATACTTGAGGAGCTCGAACTCAAACTACCCAAGTAACCATGACGCTGGATATAGAGCATTAATTTCGCTTTATAGTGTATTATATGACATGCGATATAAAGTTGTTTTGTCATTTAAGTACCATTAAAGTAGGTTTAAAGTCGAAAGTGGCGCTACTATTGTTGATTTAAAGCAAGCTTTACTGTGGTGATTGCTAAAGCATATAAAATGCTTGTGCCATAAAGCTAATGCAATGAAATCGTATGGAATGTATACTTAAAGCATCATGTCAACAAAAGGAAAAAAGTGTTTTTGTCATTTTTCTATCTATTTTTATCTACTCATACCTGTTCCGATACTCTCACTCTGATTTTTTTTATTCTATTTCGGGAAGTGAACCAAGACTGCTGAAACTGGACCACGATGGAAGTCGGACGCGCTAACTCTGTGTGCTACGATGACAATGTATTTTGCAGCTGGAAAAATGTACAACATAAGATAACGTTTACTCAGCTCGTGCCTTATTGAGTTGCGTTTTCAGCAGCTCTAAAAGTTGTGCTGGGGTCGGCATGCTATCAGTTATCTTACTTTCCCAAACTCATCCTAGTCGAAAACAAGCGATTACAGAACCGATTGATTCCACAAACGAAGATAATATAAAGATATTAATTCGTCTGTGTTGATTCTGTTCTTTTTGTTTTCATATGTGCTCAAAAAGCATAATAAATAAGGAACAATACAAACAGCGCTTTAATCCTTTCTTTTATGAAATCGGAGCACTATTTTAAATAAGGAAATCAATACCCCGCATAAGTTTTGTTCCCTCAGCATCTGTCTTCATGTCCCAACCAGAAAATTTTCAATCAGCAACATCTGAGCATGATAATCTAAGTGCTACGCAGCAATCCATGAAAATTTGGGTTTGTTTTCCTTTCTTTTTAATGGTTCTGTTTCTAAAAATGTTTTACAGTTTTTTTTTTTCTTTGAACTGAGTGTTTTTTCTGTTTACAGTGATGGAACCCTTAGTAAAGGCATATATAAAGTTATAAATGCTTGCATTGTTGCTTGCTATAAAGCTTTTAACATGATAATGCAATGAAGCATTAAACAACGGCCGTATAGAACTACACCGAACTGTCAAAATCCCATAATGCTTCAATGCTTTCATAATGTAGATGTAACGCTTCATTACTTGACAGATGTAGAATAAAAGTTATCTTGCATTAGCTAAACTATAATACGATTGAATTAATGTTATGATATAATGCTTGTGGTTACTTGGGTAATGATGGGTTTGTGAATCGATAAATTGCACAAATAATGCACTAACTGTTACTTTTAATTTCACTTCCATTTATTTTTCAGTTATTTTTCCCACGACACTGTGGTATCCCACATGTGATGATTACTCTCAGTGTATGACAAGCAGGTAGCGCGAATAGGGCACCGATAGGGAGTAGCGAGAGAGCAGAAGAAGAGTGCGTGAAAGGAGACAGTGTTGGGTACAGTTAGGTAGAAGTGTGGAAGCCGAGAATAAAGCCAAGCGTGTGTTCTGAATTTATAGTTGAATCCTGTGAATAATCGTCTTTCCGAAATCCCCGTAGTCCAGATTCCACAGATACTACTTCACCTTTCAAAATCCGTTTCAAAACTGATCCACAATCAATCCAGCAACGTCTTCCCAATGACAATCTAGCTTGATTTTTTGTTCTGGAGTTTTCCCTTCTTAAATTTATAGGTTGTTCTTGAAACTTCTGTTAACTTTACTGACATAACTATTTACTCTTTAGGTACTTATATTTTAATCAGAAATGTTGTATTTCTTTATTCAATAGCTGGTTTGCCTAACTAGGGTAATTCATGTATTTTGGACAGGCTGAGGACAACGTTGGAAAAATCGTCCCCTATAGCTTCCTTAGAAAGCAATTGATTATTTTGCAAAGTTACTAATACGCTTATAATATGATCAACGCACACCTCGTTGTTTCCACTTTTGGTGAATTGGAACAAAGTTGTCCTTGCTCCAAGTGATCTTACAATTGCTTGTAATTTTCCATATAGGACATTTTCCACGAAATTCCAGGGAAGAGTAAACATCTGGTTATCTGGAAAGAAGTATTTCCATGTCTTGGGGTGGCAAAGTATCTAAAAAATCTGTCAAAGCAGAATTGCAGCATTGACTGGCCACTGCCGACTCAACTATCACATGGCGAATAATTCAGCAAGCTGATTCATTTCCATGTGATAGCTGCCCGAATAAAAATTTACATTAGCCTGACGTTAAGTTTCGATGTATACATCAACATCAAGGTTTGATATACTTCTGATGTTGAACATTAGAAAACATTACGATTCAGATGTGTTTATGCAAGGTAACATAATGTATACAACAGGAAATCAAACGTTTTTCTGATGTCAAGTATGCTTGTATGCTCAAGCACAGACGTAACACCTAGAACAATTTTCGTGAAAATCCATTGCCCTGCTCACACTACCATCACCTGGTGGAAATGTTTCACGTTACACTGAGTTGTGCAATATCGTCAACAGAAGGCGCTAGTGTGAAATGTCAAACGCAGAGAAAAGCGATGCGCGCGCCTCTGGTCGTGAAACCTACAACTATGAAGATTCAAAATTATCGTTAAAGGAGTGGTCGATGAAAATTTCGCAAGTGTTACGTCTGTTTGTCTGTGGCTCAAGTATGTAATCCGAAACATCAAAATCTGACGTTTTCAAATGTTTTTTGATGTGCAAAAAACATAAAACTCAAACGTTTTTCTTTTGTATGTTGATGTAAAATAACAATAGATTTGGACGTTTTCAGATGTTTTATGATGTGCAAAAACATTAGATTCAAACGTTTTTTTTTATGTATGTAGATGTAAAAAACATTAGAATCATACGTTTGCTGATGGATCATTGAAGCCGACTTTTCCGCTACTGACCGCATCAAAACAAAAGCGCCACCATATATGGACGGTAACACAGTGACAGCAGTCGAGTTACGTCAAACACACAAGGCTACGGTGGCGCTATCTGTTCATTTCATAGCGTCCGTTTTAGTTATTTCAGTGCTCCATTAAAACATAAGATTTAGATGTTTTCAGATGTTTTATGGTGTGCAAATACATTAGTTTCAAACGTATTTCTGATGTATGTTGATGTTTAAAACATCAGATTTAGACGTTTCCTGATGTATGTTGACGTCAATGAATTAACTACATCGGCTGTTTTCCTACTCTCCGCATCGACCAATGTGGCGCTAGCTTCTATGCGCGAAAAATCGCTAAAAGTAAATCGCAAAAATATTGTATGGCGAATAGCATCTAAAGGCAAATTTCTCGAAGTGGAACACATTATTCGAAAAAATATTTGGTAGTGGTTGTGCACAATGCTGACCACTATTAAGCCTACCAAATATTTTCTCGGGAAAAGCTTTCTATTTCAAGTAATTCAAGTTTAGATGCTTTTCGCCATACAAAATTAAATTGATTTACTCCTGCTGATCAACTGTGGCTGCGCGCAAAGCGGGTAGTCCATTCGGATATTTGATTTAGACGTTTTTAGATGTTTTATGGTGTGCAAATACATTAGATTCAAACGTATTTCTGATGTATGTTGATGTAAAAAACATTAGATTCAGACGTTTACATGTGAATCCCTGAAAAGTGAATCCGATTATGGAACTTCGTATCATTTAATATGCAACTGTCTAGTTTTTGCGCAACTGCGCTTCCTAGCAGAATCTGCAGGACATTCTGTTGTTATTGACCCGCTGTGGTAAAGAGCTATAGCCTATAGACTCTCTTTACGCTTTATGTGTTATCACAGTGCCTTACTCAGGGCGCTGTTTGAATCCATTGTGGTACGCTTATGCGTGTATGACGATCTTGTTCCCTTATCTGTTCTTTCCCCTGTCCTATCCTTTTTCCTTCCCTTCTCCGTCAGGTAAATGATGAATAGGCTCGTGTTCATGGCGATGGCACAAATTTCCAAAATGGAGGAGAACGTGCCCCTGGAGCCTACTGATAAATATGTTTCACCTTCACGCAGAAAAATATTTTGTAAACACAATTTAATTCTAGTTCAAATCAACCGATTTTTCAGTTTGTTATAGCCTCGGTTATAGCGACAAACTGATTTCTAGTTTAAACTGAACTGTTCCATTGTTTGATAATACAAATATTTTCAGTTGCCGAAATTTTTGACAGTTTGTTAGAACAAACAGATAACGGGTGGTCACTAAATAACGGGAATGCTTTGAATGTGCTCTTAAAAATATATGATCTTTAAAAATGGCAATCTGAATTTAACTATCATAAAGGTTTAACAATGTACGTCCATGGAAAATATAAAATTTAAGAAAGTTGAACGTAGTAATTTGTACAGTATTTTTTTGCAGTGATGTTGGAGCAACTGCTTTGTACGACTTTTCAGAGTTTACTTTCACGCATTTTCTGCGTCTGTGAAATCGTTGGTCAAAATAAATGGTTTCTCAGCTACCTTTAGCATCTACACACTCAAACAGTAATAAGAAAAAATGGGGATACTGACTTGTTTTTTTTTTTTGCTTTGGTTGTAGCCGTAAATGACATTTATAGAAATTTACAAAAAATGTTATTTTTCTGTATCACCAAAACGTGTCGATGTAATTTGTGCACTGCGGTTCATTGTTGAACTTTTTTTGTGCTATTTTTTTATAACGAACCATTTACATGTTGTTCAATGTGTAAATGTGATTTGATGTAAATATTTGTTATTTAACAAGGCATTCTATTGATTTATCCAGCCCATGTCACAAAAGAAGATTTTATTATGTGAAATGATATCATGCTTATTGGTTTTGCTAGTTTTCCTCTATTTCCTTCAGGATCTGTTTCTTGGGATGCCGAAATGTGGAATTCATTCAAAACCGGGCGGGTTCTAGTTTTATAATGGTTTACTATTAACTTTTTTTACGGTTGTTTTGAGCAATCAGTAGAGCCGTCCAAGGCGTTTTGGTAGTGCTTCCTGTTTCAATGGCGTTTTCTGCAGAACAGAATAAGTTGACACAAAATAAAAAATACGCTGACTTTGTGGATAGATAGGCGATGGTTTTGTCTAAAAAATGTTTACTCTATGGATGCTTCTATTGTTTTTAATCAGCTGCTAAAAGCATTCCCGTTATTTAGTGGCCACCCGTTATTTGGTACTTTCAACATAAAATAACAGATTGTTTTAAACGACTGCACTTTTGCCACTAACAAAGCCGGGAAGTGATTTTGTTGGTGACGGCAGCTCCTGCGGCAGCTCGGAAATCTATTTTTAGACACTCGACAAGCGGAAGGAAGCGAGAACGAATGAAAAAAGACAAAAAATCGTAACGGACCAACTTTTTTTTTTGGATGCAGTATTGAGTACCTGCGCGTTATCCATCACGGCCAAAACTGCACTTGGAAGTTGGAGTGATGGATTTGCTACACTTTCTTCGTTGTGGCGATGTTGGGGTAAGAATTTTGAAGATGTGTGAGTGCTCCCGGGCCATGTTTATGGTCCCCATTTTGTTGAAACAAATGCAGATTTTAACGTTATATGGAATGATGGGAATTGGTTGTTTTGATCGATAAACTCTAAGTAAGAACAAATAAACATAACTTTGGAATAAGTAAATGCTCAGTTTAAAAATTAACCATGCGTTTTATTGTTTTAAATAAGCCTCATTTTTCTGCGTGTTAAAGGGCTGTAATCGCGAAGTGTTGTTTTTTTTTACATCTCTCCGCATGTCTATATGAAATCTACAGTGTCTATAGTTTTAGCAAATTATTAAGCTATCCACAGATAGATGGCGCTCGCAAAAGCCCACGAGAGCTTAAAACCCAGATTCCTACCATTTGTAAGAATCTGGAATACCTTCTTCCTGCAAGGTACTGCCGCCAGTGCCCGTGCCCGACCGAAGTTGTTTGTAAACAAAAACCAGCAGACGGCATAAAACAGAAACCATCAGCGCCGTGGTTACAAAATTCAAATTTCTCTTGGATTTCAGTCGCCGTTGCAGCATTTTATACGTGAATCGAACACGATGGAGGCAGGCCACTGTCGGACCTGTTCGGGCAGTGAAAATTTCCGACCGTTTTCCTTGTATGCGGTGGCAGAAGTGACCCAGGAAGTGATCGCCAATATGCTACTGGACGTGATCGGCGTACAGGCAAGTACCGTTTTTTTATTCTCAACGAAAGTTGTCTTGACAAACTTTTTAAATTAAGAAAAGTGTTATTCAGCTATTTCCGTTTTAACCACAATAAGATTGTTACCTCTATAGAAATATGTTCAGACAAAATTTTCTTCCAGGTTTCAGCGGAAGATGGCTTGCCACAGCACATCTGCTCTGATTGTTTGATAGCACTCAGCTTGGCTTATTCATTTCGAAAGCAGTGTTATCGTGCGGATGCAAAATTCCGCGAAAATTGCGAAAAGTTACCAGCATTTTCAACGGTTGATAAGCTACATCAGCAACATCAAGCACACGATGATAGCCTATTCAACGGCATAGTCCCTAAAGAAGAGGTGGACATTGACGACTATGGGTTGGGTAGGTATGCCATCAGTTTATCTGCTCATCAGTATCCATTGACAAGTCAGGATGTTCAATTCACAGATGATGGGTCAATTTCTGCGGGACATAACTCCAGTGAACGGTGTGGGGATGAGATGGAACCTACGGAATTTGTCAATGTAAGAGATGCAGCATCAGACCACGATAGCAACAGTATGGTACAACCAATGAACAATGATGAACCGGAAATGGATGGCTGTTTTCAAGAACAAAATTATTTGCCAGATTCAGCACAACGGTTTAATCAAAGCTTCAATCGTCAGGTTAGTGGGTCGCCCAACGACGCGATTTTAATCATAAAACGCATAGAAGTGCACATGTAGAGAGGACAAGTTTAGATGTTTACAAGGTGGCACAATCACTGCAGATATGGTTTTCTTCAAAATTTTATAGCGGGATTCCTACAGAAATTCTTCCAGTAGTTCGCTAAGAAAGCTCTCGTGAGATTCCCTAAGGAATTCTTCATGGGATTGCTTCCAGGATTCATCCTGGGGTTCCTTAACAAAACTCTCAAAAATTCCTCCAGGGATTTACCTGGAAATTCCTTCTTTGATTCTTTCGAGAACAACTTCCTGGATTATTTTGAAAATGCCTCCGAGAACTCTTCTTGGGATTCCTTCAGGTAATCCTCATGGAATTCTTCCATAAACTCATCCAGGAAAAATCCTAAGACTTCCTCCAGGAACTGTTTAGAGATTCCTTACGAATTCCTCTTGGGATTGCTTTCAAGCTTCCTCCTGGGGTTTCTTCAGAAACTCCTTCAAGGATTCCTTTAGGAACTGCTACAGGGAGTGCTCCAAAAGTTCCTCTGCGTACTCTTTATAGGATTTCTTTAAGGTATTCCTCTGAATTTTAATCGATTTCTACAGAATTTCCTCCTGGGATTCTTCAGAGACTCCTCCTAGATTTCCCTCAGAAATTGATCCTTGGATTTCTTCAGGAATTCTTCCTGGGATTCCTCCAAGAATTTCTCAAAGGATTCCTCCAGAAATTCCTCTAAGAATTCCTACATGGATTCCTTTAAAAATTCTTACAGGTATTCGTCCGGGAATTCCTCCTGAAAGTGCTCCAGTAGTTCTTGAAGGAAATTCTCTAAGGATTCCTCCAGGGATTCCCCACGGAATATATACAGGGATTCTTCCAAGAATTCCTCTAGAGATTTCGCAAGGAATTTCTCTAGAAATTCCTCCAAGAATTTCTACCGGCATGTCTACAGGAATTCCTCTTGGGATTGCTCTAAGCATTCCTCCAGAAATTCCTTTAGGACTACCTCCACAGCAATTTCTTCAGAAATTGCTCTAAAAAAACCTCTAGGGATTCCTTTAGAAATTTCCCCAGGAATTCCTCCCGGAGTTTATCCAGGAAGTAATCCACAAATTTCTCCAGCGATTCCTGCATGAATTCCTTCTGAGATTCCTCTAGGAATTCCTTCAAGGAATTTTCCTTCAGGAATTCCTTGAGGAATTTTTCCAGGGATTCCTCCGGGATTTCTTCCAGGATTTCCTCCAGGAATACCTCTGGGAAGTCCTCTAGGAATTTCATCAGAAATTTCTCCACGGATTCCTCTTAGGATTCTTCCAGAGTTTCCTCCTGAAATTTCTCCGACGATTCCTCCTAGAATTCCTCCAGAAATAATTCTTCTAGAACTTTGTTCACAAATTTCTGCAGGGATTCCTCCCAGAATTCATCTAGAGATTCCTACAGGGATTCATTCAGGGATTTCTTCAAGAATTCCTCTAGGGATTTCTCCAGGAGTTCCACCTGGAATTCCGCCAGGAATTTGCCCAGAAGATCCTCCAGGCATTCCTCCTGAGGTTCCTCCAGAAATTGCTTCAACGATTTTTCCAAAAAGTCCTCCAGGAGTTCTTCAAGGATTTCTCCAGAAATGTGTCTAAGAATTTCCAGGATGTGCTCCAGGCATTGATCCAAGAATTTCTCCAAAGAATCCTCCAAGAAATTCTCCTGCGATTCCTCCAGGGATTCCTTCAGATATTCATGCAGGAATTTCTCCAGAAATTTCTTTAGGAATTCCTCCTAGGAATTCCATCCAGGAATTCCTCTAAAGACGGTTAGGTGTACAATCTCAATTTAGATATTAAATTTATTTAGACAAATAAATCATCCCATGAATCTGTACTCTATGCTCGAAACTCAGTCTGCACAAATTTAGTGGCGTTGTGTATTTAAATTAACATTGCAGAACAGTTATTTCAACTGCAAGCCTTCTTTCACACGAACACTAGCGCAAGTTTTTCCTCACACAAAAATACACGCCAACTCAAAGGCTATTCAAATTTCATATGCAAACATTACCCAATCGAGTTGCGTAAAACGGGTAAGTGAACCCGTAAAGTAAGAGAATGATGAATTTAACGTTCGGACACGCATACATTTTGAACTTGATTACCTCTATAACTTTGTCGAAAATCATTAAGAGGAAACAAACCATCATCCGTATTGGAAAACCCTGCAGTTTTTTCGCTCAAATTCCACCCAAAGGTAATTAAAATTTATCACTGCATTCTATATAACAGTGAAATAATTTTCATTAGTGGCTTTGTGAATTGGAGCAAAAAAATGCTTTTTAATAGTTGATTTATTAGTTTAATTGCTGATGATTGAATGATGGTTATTTGAGCCTTGAGTGATTCGAGTACTATGAGATAAGTTACTTTCAGGTTTTATTATTTTTACAACTATGCAAGTAGAAATAACAACGAAAGCTAGGTTTTAAGTATCACTTTGCCTAAGACATAACTTTCTTCAACAGGCCTTGAATTACTTTACGGCCTTCGATAAAGTTGTATGACATATGTAGTTACCTACATAAATACAAAAAATAAGTCATTGCTACATACACTTGGTCAAGATACTAATACTAATCCAATATTCATATTTGTATAGGCAATGCATACAGTGGTGGCACTGCCAAACCGCTATTCAGCATCACAAAGTTGTGGTCTACCAAAAGCCGTATTAGGACATTTGCCGCGAAGCCAGTGGACGGCACAAACCTTGATAAACAGATCCAAAAAAGGCAGGCTCATTGTGGAAGCATTCGCGTCAACCAATATCCTACCAAGGAAGGACCGTGTCTTCATCACCCATCTGATCGTCGACCAGTTTATAGATGAATTCGGAAAGCTGACACGGGAGGAACTTATGCTTCGTGCCGCAGAGTTGAAGTGCATTTTCCCGACCATCGAAAAGGTAAAGACCTTACTAGGGATTTTGAAAAAGTTATAAATTTTAAGCTTTTTTCCTGAATTCAGCACATCTGGTACCAACCCACTTTTTATCGTGACGAAAATGGAAAGAAGATCAAATTAGGACGAATAGCAAGGGGTTGCTTGCATGATCGGAATCATAACTACAGCCATACATCCGGTCTGGGCACGAAGTTCAAAGCCAACGAGCAATCTTCACCAAGCCCATCTCGATCGTTTGTAGATGATGCCGTCACAGAAAACGAAGGTTTGTTCGCATCATATCGTCAATGCCTGGTGTGGGAATATGTCTACAATTAAAAATCTTCGGCTTACTATTATGGCGCCAGCACCAAACCGAATAGCAACGTTTTGGCTAGCGACACTTGTTTCAATACCGGGATTTCTTCCGAAGTCTGTCCTGTGATTACTTCAAGAAATTTATCTTTCTTCAAGAGTTTCTCCTTGGATTTACAGAAGTTTCAGCTGATATATTTCCCAAAGGTTCTCACGGGATTTCTTTTGAGATTTCTCTCGGAGCTTCTGAGAGAAAGATTCCTTCCGGTGTTGATCGTGGGATGTTTCTCAGAGTTTTTTTTTTTCAGAATTCATAATAGACTTTCTCCTAAGATGTTCTAGAGAGCCTTCTGGGATTTCTGCAGAAATAACTGCTAATATTTCTCATGGAGTTCGCGCCGTATTTTTTTTTTTTTTTTTTGTATATATTTACCAAGGCTTTTCTATGTAGTTGATGGTCTAATTTCTTGCATTGATCCACCTGATATTATTTTCCTACAGATTTTCTCGGGATTATTCCCAGAGCTCTTTCCGGAATCTCTACTACAAATTATCCCGAGATTCTGGATGCTCCTCTTTGGGATTCTTTTTAAATTGCTCCCGGAGTTCTTGCAGGATTTTTTCAGTTTTTTTTTTTAGAATATCTCCTGGGATAACTTAAGAGATTTCTTGTAAGAAATTTCCGGAGAAATCTCTAAAGGAATAATGGTCAAATTTCGCGAAAAACTCCGCAAAGACTTGTTAGAGAAACTCGAGAGGAACTACGAAAGAAATCCTGAGAAAAATTGGGACATCTAGAAAAAAAAAGTTCTTTTTTTTATATAGAATGAGAAAATCTGCAACAGATACCCAAGAAGTGGTTCCTCGGGTGATGTGGGGATCGACCCACTAAAAACTCATTCTCTCTCTTCCTTACCTTCGCGGTACGCCCGTTAGGGATGACTTCGAGAAGGGGGGGACCGTACATGAGTACACTCTAATAGTAAGCGTTCCACCAGCTACCGCCTTAAGTTGTTCACTCTCCCCTGGAGGCTCGGGTCCTGGCTAGTACTTAGACTACCCGTTGAACTCAAGCTCCTGGATGGGGATGGGGGGCCAACTCAACTAGCTGTTGTTCGGCTCGCCATTTACTCTGTAGTTCAAGTACGATTCGAGAAACCGTGGAAGTAACGGAGTCCCACTTGTCCGCCCCCATACACATCCTTTCAACAATGTTGTCAGGCGTGATATCTCTACCGCATACCTCCTGCATACTCGACCTTTGCTCCACGAAACGTGGACATTCAAAGAGCACATGCTCCGCGGTCTCATCGCAGTCTGCACACTCCGGACATGCGGGGGAGCCTGCGTGTCCGAATCTATGCAGATACCACCTAAAGCACCCATGGCCTGACAGAAATTGAGTCAAGTGAAAATTCACCTCGCCATGGGGCCTGCTCGTCCACTTAGACACGCTCGGTATGAGCCTGTGTGTCCATCTACCCTTGCTGGAGGAATCCCATTCGCTCTGCCACTTCAGCATAGACGAGGTTCTGGCGAAACGCCTCGCGCCTCTTATGCCGCGTCGCTCAAAGCATTCTTCATCCTCTGCCACCACTAAAGCTATGAGCATCATGCCCGCTAGCACACATACCGCGTCCTTTGAGACCGTGCGGTATGCGCTCACCACCCTAAGGCACATCAGCCTGTGGGTACTCTCAAGTCGCTTCACGTTTCGGTTAACCACTAGCGCCTTCGACCATGCAGCGGCGCCATACCGTAGTATGGAGACCGCTACTGCCGCGAGCAGCTTACGCTTACTCGAGACTATTGCCGAGCTGTTTGACATTATCTTTGACAATGCCATTATCGCCATGCTTGCCCTTTTGCAGGCATATTCTACGTGACTTCCGAATTTCGGCTTATCGTCGATCATGACCCCCAATTGCTTCAGTGAGCGCTTAGAGTTGATCGTGCATCCACCTGTGGTGACCACTGCCTGCTGTTCAGACTTGCGATTGTTCACCACCACCACCTCCGTTTTGTGGTTCGCGAGTGCCAAATGTCTCGACCTCATCCAATCCTCCACTATGCCAATTGCGTGAGTTGCTGTCAGTTCCACTTCCTCTATCGACTCGCCGTATACCACGAGGGTAATATCATCGGCGAAGCCGATCAGCTTTACGCCCGGTGGAAGTTTGAGCCTCAATACGCCATCATACGCCGCGTTCCATAGTACCGGGCCCAAGATGGACCCCTGCGGTACCCCTGCGGTGATTTTGTAGCTCCTCTCGTCTTCCTCGGTGTTATAGATTAGCACTCGTTTATCGGCTTGTTCGGATTTGTTCGGAAGTTAGCCATCAATGTTAACTTCTTTTCCCGATCAGCCTAGATAGCTGTGTAGTGTCGGTAGCGGTTGTCTCAATGAACTAACTACATCGGCTGTTTTCCTACTCTCCGCATCGACCAATGTGGCGCTAGCTTCTATGCGCGAAAAATCGCTAAAAGTAAATCGCAAAAATATTGTATGGCGAATACCATCTAAAGGCAAATTCTTCAAAGTGGAACATATTATTCGAAAAAATATTTGGTAATGGTTGTGCACAATGGTGACCACTATTAAGCCTACCAAATATTTTTTCGGGAAAAGCTTTGTATTTCAAGTAATTCAAGTTTAGATGCATTTCGCCATACCAAATTAAATTGATTTACTCCTGCTGATCAACTGTGGCTGCGCGCAAAGCGGGTAGTCCATTGGCTAAGAATAACACTACGGACCGCCTGATCCAGTGGTAAGAGTCCACTAAACAGGTGACCCCTAATTCATGGTGTTATGCGGCTTTATGCTTACCGTGCCAAGGAATGAATGGTTAGGGGGGTCTAATAAAAACCTAACCACAAACGGAGCCTGTGGAGAATTAGGGCGTCCTCCACAGTATTACGCCCTTACTGCGCTAACCGGAGCAATAGTGCAGTGGACCTTGCGTTTCTCCGAGATAATCAGTTGCCTTTCTTAAGTCTCAAATTTGAGGCTAAATAAGGGCGGGACTATTCAAATGTTGTAAATTAGCTTACATTACTACCTATACGGTTTCGCTTAATGCGTTTTCGCCATTGGCGTTTTATCAATTGACACCGATTTGGTTTGTCGTTGATATTTCCTTTTGGTGCTGTGATTGTGAAGAGTGTAATCCTGTCTAGTTTGGGTAGTGGCTACGGCTAGGAAATCTCAGATCAATCTTCAGCGTAAAAAGCGTGCGTGGCCCAAGTGGCTCTACTTCAAAAAGTTCATTTTCATAGGGTAACTTCTGTATAGGTTACCTTGTGAACCTAGTTTTGCTTCTTTCATTATAAATGAAGTGTCGTGCCTCGAGCATGCTATATCTTAGAATAACGTTAACAGTATTTTTCAACCTTTCCTTATGGATGCCTTCAAGCAAGCTCTTGTATTCAGCATTTTTTCGTTGATATTTGGCAGTATTGCTACGATGATTACATCATCTGAAGTAGCTCAAACATTAATTTGAGATGCTTCAGTTTGATGGATTACTTAGGTAGTACAGTTCATGGATAACTTAACATAGAATTGCACCTAACCAATCTCTTCATGAGCAGAATTTGTCATGAGTTGACTGATTGGCATGTGTCAGATGACGAGTCTCCATTTGACCTTCTTTTCACTTTTGAGTGTTCCTTCGCAAAATTTGCGTATTCAGTAGGGTGGCCCACATTTATATGAAAAACAAAAATTTCTAAAAATGCCAAGTCTTACCTCCTAAATCTGTTGTTTTGGACTTCCAGAAGCTACGTTCAAAATTTGAGCAAAATCGGTTGAGCCTAACGGGGCGCTCAAAACGCTTGAAGTTTGTATGGGAAAACTTGGCCAAATGTATGCAGAAATTTTAAGTTTTCGAATTTGGCCGCTAGGTGGCGCTGTAAGCGTTCAATAAATAAACCCTTTGGTATTTTTGTAGGTGACTATATGCCAAAGAACTTTGTCGAAGACCGCGAAGTGATCCGACGGCTGTGAAAAAAGTTATACCCTAGGTAAAGTGAGGCAAAGTATTAAGATTTCATTATTGATATTATTCCTTTACATGTATTGGAAAAACAACAATAAAGTTTATCATCACTTTACCTAGGGTATAACTTTTTCCTCAGACGTTGGATCACTTTGCGGTCTTCGACAAAGTTGTTTGGCATATAGTCACCTACAATAATACCAAAGGGTTTGATTATGGAATGCTTACAGCGCCTCCTAGCGGCCAAATTCGAAAACTTAAAATTTCTGCATACATTTGGCCAAGTTTTCCCATACAAACTTCAAGCGTTTTGAGCGCCCCCTTAGGCTCAACCGATTTTGCTCAAATTTTGAACGTAGCTTCTGGATGTCCAAAACAACTGATTTAGGAGGTAAGACTTGGCATTTTTCGAAATTTTTGTTTTTCATATAAGTGTGGGCCACCTTAGTATTCAGGCGTCCCTGCTCAACGAACTAGGACACCTGTACTAATTGGTTGCGACCACATTTTGTGGATAACTCGCTTCCATTGCTACTTCAAGAGAGTTTCATTGTGGTTTTGTACCTGTAACGCCCTCCATTGTGGCATACCATAACTATTGCTTTGAAAGAAGCTTGTCCTCTGCAGTCTGTGCGGACTGCAGAGGTATTCCTGAATAGAACTCTGATCTGTTCAAGTTCAAAATATCTTCGGATAAACCATTCTTTTGTATAGTTACGAATCTCTAGCTTCCGCTTGAGAATTATAGCTATATAATCGACTTAGTGGGCCCTAAAAAGCTCTGCTTAATTCAAATCTTCAGGAGGAAATGGGGTTTTGTCCTATTTCCTGCAGAGGGATTTGAGTATTTCAAACATGTTTTGAACTCTTGTAGTTTTCTATGAGGTATTTTCATGGCGTGAAATTACTCTGTAGTTTTATCCCGAAAGGGTGCGTGCGTTGTATTAAGATGGAATGAGTTTCAGATTTATCTGGTTACCTCGTTCTTTCTGAAATGCTTAAAACGCATTGTCGATTATCACATCTGTGATGTTCGTCTGGCTGACATGCCTACTTATGTGAACTCACATGCCTCCCAATTTGGGATGTCCACAGTGATTCTTTTACACAAAGTTGTATATGTTTTCAAGAAAGTACTCGCTCAAACGTAGGTTTTGCGGTAATTTCTTGAATATTGAGGATGCTTTCGATGACGTGCCTTTCAATGTCATATTGAAAGTCGCATGACGTCACAAGCTACCTCCAATGAGCTATTGGCTCTCTTTACGCTTATGCGTTTTACAGTGTCCTTTTCAGGGCACTGAATAAACCCATTGTGGTATGGGCTATGAGCTCTCATTGCGCTTATGCGTTCATTCCCTCTTCTAGGGTACCCCTTCCTATTTCATCACCTTTCCCTTTCCTAATCCCATTCCATCCCTTGTCCCATTCTCCCTCAGGTAAATGATGAAATAGGCTTATATGTATGGCGATGGCACAAATGTCCCAAATGGAGGATAACGTGCCTCTGGAGCCGGCCTTCTGATACCTGATACCTCTATCGACTCGCCGTATACCACGAGGGTAATATCATCGGCGAAGCCGACCAGCTTTACGCCCGGTGGAAGTTTGAGCCTCAATACGCCATCATACGCCGCGTTCCATAGTACCGGGCCCAAGATGGACCCCTGCGGTACCCCTGCGATGATTTTGTAGCTCCTCTCGTCTTCCTCGGTGTCATAGATTAGCACTCTATTCTGGAAGTAGCTCTCCAATATCCGGCATAGGCTAACCGGGACTCCTAGGTGGTGTATTGCGCACTCAATGGCGGTCCAGCTGACGCTGTTGAACGCATTCTTAACGTCCAGCGTGACGACCGCGCAATAGCGGATTCCTGTTCGCTTCTTTTGGAGCGCTATTTCGGCCGTTTTGGTTACAGCCCTAATAGCGTCCACCGTCGATCGACCCTTCCGGAAGCCGAACTGGTTATCCGAGAGACCAGAGTCATCGGGTTTCTCGGTATAGACCATCAGCCTCGACAGAATGATCCGTTCCAACAGTTTTCCGGCGGTGTCCAGCAGGCAGATAGGTCTGTATGCCGACGGGTCGCCAGGTGGCTTCCCGGGTTTGGGCAGTAGAACCAATCTTTGCCGTTTCCACCTCTCCGGAAATTCGCCTCTGTCTAGGCACATCTGCATAGCCATTCTGAACATGTCAGGCTTAGCCTCGATGGCCGTCTTGATGGCTACCCAAGTAACCACAAGCATTATATCATAACATTAATTCCATCGTATTATAGTTTAGCTAATGCAACATAACTTTTATTTTACATCTGTCAAGTAATGAAGCGTTTAATCTACATTATGAAAGCATTGAAGCATTACGAGATTTTGACAGTTCTGTATAGTTCTATAGAGCCGTTGTTAAATGCTTCATTGCATTACCATGTTAAAAGCTTTATAGCAATCAATAATGCAAGCATTTATTACTTTATATGTGCCTTTACTAAAGCTTCCATCGTTGTAAACAGAAAAATATCGCTCAGTTCGAAAAAAAACTGTAATACACTTTTAGAAACAGAACCATTCAAAACAAACTAAAATTTTCATGGATTGCTGCGGAGCACTTAGATTATCATGCTCTGATGTTGCTGTGTGAAAATTTATATTATGTATGGTTTTTTGGGTTTCTGGTTGGGACATGAAAAAAATCAGATGCTGAGGGAACAAAAATTATGTGGGGTATCGGTTTCCTTGTTTAACCCGATTTCATAAAAGGAAGAATTGAAGCGCTGTTTGTATTGTTTCTTATTTATTGTATTTTAGGTAGAAGTGAGCACATATGAAAACAAAAAAAAAACAGAATCAACACAGACGAATTTATATTCGAGAGTAACATAACTGATGGCATTCAGACCCCGGCACATTTTTTAGAGTTGCTGAAAACACAACTCAATAAGGCACTAGCTGAGTATACTTTACTTTATGTTGCACATTTTTCCAGGTGCAAAATACATGGTATCGTAGCACACAGCGTTAGCGCGTCCGAGTTTCATCGTGGTCAGTTTCAGCAGTCTAGGTTCAATTCCCGAAATACAATAAAAAAACATCAAAGTGAGAGTATCGGAAGATAAAAATAGATAGAAAAATGATAAACATACTTTTTTTCTTTTTCGACATGATGCATTAAGTGTGCATTCCATGCGATTTGATTGCATTAGCTATAAGGTACAAGCATTTTATATGCTTTAGCAATCACCACAGTAAAGCTTGCTGTAAATCAACAATAGTAGCGCCACTTTCGACCTTAAACCTACTTTAATGGTGCCTATATGACAAAACAACTTTATATCGCATGTCATATAATACACTATAAAGCGAAAATAATGCTCTATATAAAGCGTCATGGTTACTTGGGTAATGTCGGGATACCGTCCGGACCCGGAGCCTTGTTCAACTTAAGCGACTTCGCTATTGCAATGAGTTCGTCGTTCGTGACCGGGGCTACCTCGCTATGGCCGGTTTGGCTATAGGGAACGGGGGCCCATGGTCTTGTATCGTGGCGCGGGAACAGCGTTTCCACGATTTTCTGCAGCATCTCTGGGGAGCGTTCTGGGGGTGCTGACGCGCCCTTCGTTTTGGCCATGACTACTCTGTAGGCATCACCCCATGGGGTCGTGTTGGCTGCCTGGCAGAGATTTTCGAAGCACGCCCGCTTACGAGTCTTAATCTCCTTATTCAGTGCCAGTTTAGCCGCCCTGTAGGCCTCGCTTCGTTCAATTCTATCCTCATCGGTACGAGCCCTTTGCATCCTCCTTCTAGCTCTTAAACAAGTTCTGGGGCTAATCCAAAGACGAAATATTAAGGAAATTTAAAGAGGAACTCTGAAAACCTCTAAAAGTATTCCGGGGAGAAACTACGTGTGAAATCCCGCAAGGAAAACCACGAGAAATATCTAAAAACTGTTTCTGGAAGAATTTCTGCAAAAAATCCCTAAAAAACTGTTGGAAAACTATCCCGCAACCTCTAAGAAAAACTCCTGGCAGAACTTTGGAAAGATCTCCGGGAGCAATCCAGCGAGAAACTCTGGAAGAAAGTCCTGGGTTCATACTCTAGCAGAGACCTCGTGAAAAACCTGAAATCGTGAAAAATCTGGGAAGGACCTATTTGTAAAAATCTCTGGATATTCTTGGGAAAACTGGAGAAAGCCAGAAAACAAAAATCTTCGATAATTTCATGGGAAAACTCTGCGAGAAACTGGGAATGAATTTGAAGGAGGAATTCTGGAAGGATTTGAAGGAAGAATCATGGGTAATATTTCGAAATCTCAACATTACTTACCACCAGCACAGAGTACAAACATCCTAGTTCAAATTCAAAACTGTGTATGGAATTTAACGATCATATAGGGGAAATTACCTATTCTCGGCCGTTTTGTTTTCTTCGTCTTTGGGGGTTTTTTGAAACCTATTGAACTCAGAGTTGGTCTCAAATCCTTCCCAACTAAGCTGAATTATATGGCCAAGTTTCAGGCAATTTGGCTGACAAAAACCCCCCATGACGAAGAGAACAAACCTGCCGATAATACCCATTGTCACCCTACCTAGTCTTTGCAATTACTGACTGAACTCTTGATTTTTTTTATTTTCTAGAGTATTTGGATGTCATTGTAAGTGGAAATGTCCATTTCTTGCAATCAACCCAAAATAACTGGAAAAAGTTTAGAAATATTCCTCAACCGATTTTTGCAATATATACGAAAGAGTTTTGTTAAACAGTTAACAGTATAATAAATCTTGTGCATTTCTCCTTTGAATGGTTTACTTAAGTTTTGATGATGTGTCTATGTAGTTTTTGAGAAAATAGAAATTTTATAAAATTTGGTCTGATTTTTTATTTGTCAACATTTGAAATTTCCCCCTGGAAAAACCTGGAATACTCAGGGAATTTTATTTTGTCTTATGAGTAGATAGCCTTTCAGAGATCTTCAAAGTATTCCAAGTTACCGGAAGTTCTTTTGAGAATCACTAGTATTCGGCACAGGCTATCCGGAACTCCTAGAGTAAGGCGCTTTCGATGGCGGTCCAGCTGATCGTCCTTTGCACATAGAACAATAAGCTGAGAATCAGGCTTTATCCCAATGTGGACGTTACACCAAGAAAAATAAAAAAAGCTTTCAAGTTTATTACCTGAACATAGTGTTGAGCAGTAAAAAAGTTTCGCGAGGAACTGTATCTGGACTTCATGGAACTTAAAATGGTGCTTACTGTAAGTCGCGGGATGATTTTTAGTTGCTAGAATGTTGTCGGCATATTGCACCCCTGCACGGTAAAAATTCTGCACGCTCGATGTAAGGGAAAAATCCATTAACTCTTCAACATCCCAATCAACATGATCAGCAATGTTTTTCCTTTGAAATCACAATGCTGTCAGTGTTGATTTTAGAACCAAAACAAACCCACCGGAGAAATTAACTGAAAACACTTCGATTTTCACTACTGTATAAAGCAGTACGATTCAAAGTGAAAAGCTATTGGTTTGGTAATGACTGTTTTGGACATGAAAGTAAATATAGATGACAGGTGGTAGAAAGTGTTTCGCTTCGAAACGCACCTTTCTAACAGATGAGATGTAGTGTAGTGGGAAAACTGTTGATCATGAATCTCAAGGTCCTGGTATCGAATCTGAGTGTGGTGAACACTTTTTTTTTAATTCTAGTTTTGAAATCAAAACATTGTCAACAACGAATTGAAGTGAATTTCCATTTAAATTGAAGAGGCATGGAATGTTCTTTGGGAACGTTCAAAAATTACGTCCAACATTTGGGGGAGGGGGGGGGTCTAGAAAAGTGTGACAGTACGTGTATTGGGTATAGGGAAATTGCGTGACAGAGGGGGGAGGAAAACGATGGACGTAATTTTTGAATCTTCCCTTTTTCGAATGTTTTTGAATTGATAACAAACTGATTAGACAGTAGTGCGAATTCAAGTGCCAATCAGTTCATATCAGAGTGCAGATTTTTTGCCGTGTGGGTCTCTGGACACGTGACATGGACTTTATCTCTTTTGAATATTTCAGTAACAGCATACCAGGAAACGAAACGCTGGTTTCGGTGCCATCAAGGCCAATGGGATGACATCAAAGAGCGATGGAAAGCAACTAGTGCCGTTCGTTTGCATGAAATCAGCAAATTAAATGGAATCACTTACCAGCACTTACTTGACGAGTATCCGGTGCTAACGAACAACAGCGGCTATCAGTTGGTGGAACAGGATTTCAACTTCAGGTATCCGGATAAATCTTCTGATCTACTGGGCAGGAAATTTGTGCATCTTCGTGATCGTGTTAAAGTTCTGTTTGACAACGAGATACCAGCACAAGGAAAACCGCTTTTGTCTTTGCTACATCGAGAACTAACGGAAGGTTAGTGTTAAGTGTAAGATCAACACACATTATGTTACATATCAAATCCTTTTCGTCTATCAACAGATTCACGAAATACCATCACCGCGTTCCTACTATTCTTCTTTTGGCCTTGTACATCTATACGCCTATCCAATGGAACAAAGTGGAGACCGTCAGTGCAGGACAGTCGTGATAGTTCCATCTTGCATCTGAAATCGCTCACAAATTATGAAACAACACTTTCGAAACTGCCCCATCGGAATCAACTGAGAGACTTCCCAGATTGCCCGATCATAATCGTAATCGGATCTGCCATCGAACGTGTCGATCGGTTCTTCGTGCGATACCAGAACGTCGTCATTTACGAAACGGAATCATTCCTGAAAGCACTTGAAATCGCACTCAAAATCTATAAAACATACGACATAAGTTTTCCGATTGGCGCGGCTGGCTTTTGGAACTTTCTAGCACATATGTTGTTTGATTTTGAACCTCCCGAGGACGCAAACAAGGCGAGAATTTTAACGCTGGCTGCCACGCTACGGACGCAACAGCCAGCATAATGGTTCTGCGAGTTGCGGTGGAAGTTGTGGTTGGGACTCTAAAAAATTCCGAAACAAATGGAAACCTAATTCGTAAGTTTATAAGTGATTCGATTGTTTCAGTGTATAAGTGTGTGGAAGAGTAAATGTTTTTCGGTGTTCAGTCTTCGTAGTGTGGAATTGATAGCATAAATAAATTAGTAAAGACTTAACAGCCATTCAATACATTTTTTTCATTTTCGAAACTGGCCTTAAATGAGCGGAATCTGGTGCACTGATGGTACCTGACGTGTGAGTATTTTCTCCTTTGAAGATTTACTCAACCATGTTGGTAGATTTGGAAATAGCAATATTCTTATCAAATGAGAAATAAATACGTATTCTATGTAATAATAATAGTAATAAAATATTAAAAAAAAAGCCATTTTAATCAGGATTTCAGAAATTCTTTTATATTTTTACTTTACAGGGCAACGTTCACTTTTATGAAGAATTCGTTTCGTCAACATCCTTTTCGGTTTTGACTTTCACATCACTGGTTGTGTGATGGGAGCTGCTGGATTCTGATGCCTCAACACTGTGCTCATGACTCTCGTTGGAACTGCTTGGCCACGCTTCCGAAGCCATGCCCATCGGTTTGTCAGTGTTATCATTCTTAGCGTTAGTAGCGGCGGCTTTGGGGTGATTTATACCACTAGCTCTAGCATGCTGGTAGAGCGTACCATGGGGAATGTTGAATACCGTTCTTGCTTTCCTATAACTCATTCCGTCCTGGATAGCTTTAAGGGCTTCGCTCATCTGTTCATGGGGCTTTTTCTGATCAGGATATGATATTCCGCAGCGTTTTCCGCGCTTGATGAGTGTGGCATAGGGAATGTTATACTTGATGGACGCTGATTTCCAATTCATACCTCCTTGTATCGCTTCGAAGGCTTCACTCATCTGTTCCTCCGTCCACGTAGGCTCCGGACTATTAATTTTTATTCCATGATAGCCAATGTGTCGTCGCAGGGTTGATGGCGGAATGTTGAACTTTGTTGAGGCTTTTGTCACACTTAGACCCGCCTTGATTGCTTCCAAAGCAGTCGGCAACTGTTGTTCCTTGTAACTTTTATTAAACTCGGCTTGCTGACTTTTGACGCCTTGCCGCTGGGCTGTCCAATAAAGCGTTGCTATTGGAATCTCGAAAGAGCACGATGCTTTGTAATAGCTCATGCCGTTCTTTATTGCTTCCAAGGCGGAATCCATTGTTTCGGCGCTCCAAGTTTTGGGTCCGTCTTTAGGGTTTTGTTGTCCCTTTTCCTGTTGGCATGTTTTTGTGTTCTGTTTTTTTGTAAGCTGGAAAAGTAAAAAGCGATTCAAAATTTACGATTGCTTTATATTTGTCTGTTACAAAAAAAAAACTGAGATAATATCGACAAATGCACAAGCTTTACAGTTGCAAGAAAAAAGCTCAGCAGCTAGTAGGATAAAGAAATCTTATCAGCAGACACCTGAGCAGATAAATGAGGGCGTAATGTAGGGTCCGTTGCACAGAATTCTGGTGTTGTTTGAGTTGGTTAGAGATTAACGAGGTTTTCCAAAGGTTTAGTTCGGTTCACCACGGTGGTCAGTGACCACTGTCGTAGTTGTTCACAATTTTTAACTGCTTCTATTTGATCATTAGGTCGATTATGGGTGAGTTTTCTTTAGTCAGTTAGCTATAGCTGCCGTTGACCGTGACCACCCACACCTAGGAGTATATTTGCCTCCAAACCCTCGTGTGAGGTTTTCGAGGGGCGGATGTTGGGATCGTAAATTTAATTTCTGGTAGGGGTATCGTTTTGTGGCACATGTGTTGTTGTCTGTTTAGTCTTCTTCGTGTCGTCCTATAGGGAAAAAGTCGCACTAACCCTATTTCTTGTGGTGCGCGGTTTATGCTCTAAAAACCCTGCCTTTGGTTGTGTATTTCTTTTGATCTAGAGCGTTTCGGTTTATATTTTGTTTATAGTTTATAGTAGTGCCGATTCGTTGAGAACCTCGAGGAGGTTTCTTTTGCTTGTCTCTGTGTTGTTGTATATGCTTAGTCCTGTTATATTGTGCATCGTTCTTATTTCATCGTATCCTGCGCAGTCCCTTATTATATGTTCTGCTGTGATTACCATGTGTGGCCTATTTTTAATCTCGTTAGTGTCCTTTGTTCCTTAACGTTTTTTTTTCTGTCTTTCCCCGGTAGTGTGGTTGGTTTGTATCTTTTGAGAAAGGTATTTGACTTTCTACTCCAACGGTATTCATGGGACCATACTGTTCTTGTCTTGTACCAGCTGATTGCATCTTGTGGTGGTAGTGCTTCGTATTTTGTTCCGTTTTCTCTACCTTTTGTGCAGCTTTGTCTACTAGTTAGTTTCCCTTTATGCTTGCGTGGCCTGGGACCCAGCATATTGTTATGTCTTTCCTTTGGATCTTCTCTATCCACGAGTGGTGGAATGTTTCTTTGTGTAATACGTCGATGGTGCTGTTGGAGGATCTCTCGGAATGACGGGGAGAGGATGTGTGTACCGGTACAGGCGTACGGGTTTTGCTGGACAGAGAATAGAATCTTGATCGAGTCTTGAAGATCATGTGGATTCCGGCTAGAAACGAATTCGGGTTCTCGTCTATTTTCTAGATGATCTGGCGATTCCCGTCAGTCTTGGCTAAGCTAAAACATTCCAAAAAAATATCATTATTATGCTCACCTGTCGCTTGCGACCTTTCGGACTTTCCTCCGAGGAAAGCGATTCCTGCTTCAATGTGTTCTGACCAAGGGCCGTAAATTCTGCCATTTCCGGTGTAACCTCCATTGGTTGCACCAAATTGCTGTCATCAGCATCTGATGGTTCACTGATCCTGCCAGCAAATGCTCCTCCGAAGTACGGTTCACTGACGTTATGCACCACAGTCATTGCTCCTCCGCCAATGGGTTGGTGGGCATTCGGATTCCCCCATTGGCTGTCGTGATTAGATGAACTGCTGTACTCATTGTATCCATGGCGGTGGTCATCAGGGTCGACCTCCTCTTTAGGGATTATGATTTCAAACGTATCGGTGTTCTGAGTGTGGGATGATCGATTCTCGGGAAGTTGATGTGATTGCTGTTGACCTACCACTGTTAGATGCGACACTCTTCCGTGTATTCCACGAAATTTGGCATCAGCACGATGGCACTGCTGCCGAAAGGAATAAGCCAAGCTAAGGGCTATCAAGCAATCAGAGCAGATGTGCTGTGGCAAACCGTCTGCAGTTGAAACCTGAATAGAAGTATATTAAATTATATCATTGAATAATATCTCATGAATCCTCCAAATAAAACATATTCGAATCATACCTGTATGTTGCTAGTTTCGAGAATCATCATGGCGATTACTTCCTGGGTGGCTTCTGCGACCGCATATAATGAAAACCGACGAAAATTTTCGGTACGCGAGCAAGCGCGACACGAACCGGATTCCATCGTGTCCAATTTATGTACACTTTTCAGTAGTACTTTTCTGTAATACTTAAAATAAATACTTTTGAAGGAGGTGAAGATTGAAGGAATTCCAGACAAATCAAGCATAATTTTTCAAATCGACGTATCTAACTTTTTCACTGATCTGAGTAAATTCATGGTCAATGTTGACGACCATTTCACTAAAATAGTTTTTTATAAAAATACTTTTCATAAGTTTTTTCGTGCTTAACATCACCAGGGATATAGCACGCACTAGGTAAGAAACACAACCTACTCATTCCATATCATTTTCACAATGAATTTTGATAAAAATACACATACACCGGGTTGGTTAGAGATACGTCATGCCAGATACGTCGCTTTTGTATGGTGCCAGTTTGGTGTATCTGTTACTTTTGATTTTGGCTAGATACGTCGTTTGGTTTTCTCATATATCAAAACGGTGTATCTATCAGTAAAGTTGTATACATCAAAATAGTTAGATACGTCGTTTCGAATAATATGCTTAGTTAAACAAATTAAGCAATAAATCATCAAACAGTGATATGGATTCTTCAATTTGCTTTATGAATCATGCATGCAGCAGTTAACCCGGATTTGTTTACATTCTCGAGTTACGTCGGATTGAAAAGTTATGCTTGAAATTTGCTTCACTATCAGACGCCGGCAAAAATACTTGTTTACAAACAATTTCTGCGGTGCACAACACCAGAAGTAAAGAAGGTATTCAAGGTTTTTGAAACAGGTAGGAATTAATGAGTGCAAAGCAAGGTCCAGAGGGATGAGAACACGGAGGGAAATCACACTCGTTCGGAGTTAAGTTTAGTTATTTTTTATAGTTTTATTTATGTCGTTTTCGTTTTTGCGGTGGTGCTACACCGGTGCAGCACTTTTGCACCGAAAACGTTCGTTTTTGATTTTCGTGCTGCACCGGTGTAGCACTTTTTCTGCACCGCTCATGATAGTGCAGCACTCAAAAAATCAGGAGTGTAGCAGGTGTACACCGCGTCCACCAATCAGCGTTTGGAAAGTTGTAAATATTTTGGTTTTTATATACGCACACCAATGCAACTACACCAAAAACGATCGTTTTTTCAGTGAAAAGTGTAGCACGAAACGGTGTAGCACCGCCGCAAAAACGAAAACGACATTAGTTTGAGGGATTTGCACAAAAGTTCACGCGGCCTATGCCAGCCGAAAGGAACGGTCGCGCTTTGAACAAACACCGCGCTAGGCTAACTGTCAAAATTGTGTAAACAACCGTGTGAGCTTCAGCGAGCGTTGCGGCCGACTAGACAATAATATTTAGAAGTTGAGAAATCACAGTTTTTATCGCTGTTCGGATCGGAACAAAACACAAAAAATGTTGCACCAGGATATTTTGCATCGAGTGAAAAATAAGCATGCAAGTGTGAATACGGTCTATCATTGCCTTTACGCGTTTTATTTCCTCGGAATGGATCGTGGTTTATCGACGTTTCGGAACCGCACAACGGCAGTGGTTGTTGGACCTGTACTACAAGAAGCCAGTGATATTCATCGATGAAGCGCGCGACCGTTTTCAACGACATTTTAAAACAACAATCAGTGCCGCTTCTGTAATTCGTATATTCTAAAAACAGCGGGACTAACGTGGAAAAAGATTGAGAGACGTGCAATTCAAATACGGAAAGCAGACATTCTCAGGTAAGAATCATTCATAAATCAACTCCTGTGGCATTTCGTAATACAAAACTACATGAAGTTCGGTTTTTTGTTCCAGGTATGCCGACGAGCTAGACGCATTCAATTGGGAACTACATCAAATGGTCTTCATTGATGAGGTTTCTTTCGATTCCCGAGACATGTTGCGGAATCACGGGTACGGAGTGAAAGGAAAGAAAATCATCTATCGAGGTGAATTCAATCGGCGCCCCCGAGAATCGTATCTGTGTTTTCTGAGACAAATGGGAATGCTTGAGTCGTACAGGACAGAAGGTACTTTCACTAGACAGAAGTTTTCCGAGTGCATTCGGAAATTCGCATTACAGAGTGGAAAAGCAGAGACGTATCCGGGGCGCCACTCAATCTGGATAATGGATGGTGCCCGAATACACTGTGACAAAAACATCATCATGTATCTTCGGTCGTTGGGCATTCTACCAATCTTTCTACCTGCTTACTGTCCAATGTTCAACCCCATTGAAGTCATTTTTGGAATCTGTAAGAAATATTTGAAGCGTCATTACGTCGAGAACAGCAAAATGCCGTTGGCGTATATAATCACAGAGACTTTTGTTAAATTCGGAAACTATTCGTGCACGGCACTATTTCACAAGTGTGGCTATGTAGCTGGAAGTAACTTTGATCCGAATATTGGTCTCGACCAGCCTTTCAAAGACTTTGGATTTGAAGAGTAACTGCTTAAATAAAATAAAATGATTAAAACTTTTATTTCTGTTCGTTCAAATTTTATTCGAATCAAGCGTGATCAACATCCATCATATCTCCCACCTCATCCCTCAATCGGCAACTCAATGATGATTCCTGTGGTTGTATGGAAGTTTGCATCCCTTTCAGCATATCACTGCACATGTCCAATCTCTCCTTCAAGCCTTGAGCCGCCACTTTCACGTCAAAAGCAAGGTTTGTGAGTTGTTCTGCTTTGTCGCACAAGCCTTGAATATCGGGGGCCAGATTTTGTACGATATTTTGTGCCACAACTAGACCTTCACGTAGACACTCTGCTCGGCTTCCCTCGGAGACAGGTAGAGACCAAAACATGGCTTTCAACTCTGGAGGCGGAAGCTGCGTCATCAAACTTTCTTGTAGGTGCGCCGGAGACGAGTGAATCCAATTGGCCCACTGGATCCAACCGGAATCGTGGCTTCTCAAATGAGAATTCTTGTGCTTTAAATCCTGAACCAGCTCCTCCAAGATTACATTGCTGGGTGCTCCTGCTCTGTCTGTATCACTGGGTTTCAACAGGCATTTGTTTACTTCCTCCCATATGGCCACGGAGCTGATAGACTGTGAATAGGCGAAGGCAAACACGTTCATGACTTTTTCTCTCCAGTTCAACATCAGCTTTCCTTCTCCCAGCTGGTCCATTTTGATCAGAGTCTTTCTTTTTGAATCTCTCAGGTAGACAAACTTATGTATGTCACGAATGTCCGGTTCCTCTTTCAATGACCAAGCCACTTTCCATTCCATCAGCTTCCTGTACATCAACTTCTCGGCACAGATGGGGTTTGACAAAGTTCCAAATGCATCGCTGCACTTCTGACAGGGGGCTGTCCATTAATTACGTAAGGGAATTTTTGCGACTTTTCGACACCCCCTCCCCCCCTGTTAAATTTTTTTTATCCACTTATCCGCGAGCGGTAATGGCGGCGGCGGGCACAAATAACCGTTTAGAATTTTGACGTTTCTTGGGGATCGCAATCGGTTGGCGCCACCAAACGGAGGATGAAGGGGTGAGGAGGAGAATGAAACTGCTTTGACTTTCCCCCAAGAAACGTCAAAATCCGAACCGGTTGGATATGCCCGCCGCCGCCATTACCACTCGTGGATAAGTGGATAGAAAGCCAAATATTTTTGTATGGCGAGTAAGATTTCTCGAACCCCCCCCTCCCCCTATAAACCCTTACGTAATTAATGGACAGCCCCCAGGTTGTTTCCGAAAACTTTTTCAAGTACGTTAGATTTTTCGTTAATACATATGCCATTCTTTTGCCTCGTATACTTTTTGACGAAGTAGTTTGCTGAAAAGTAATACTTTTTCTTCTCCGGCAATTCAACTACGCCCCCACTATCTGGCGTCGAATCAACGGATGAATCTCCCTGGTCACTGAACGCCGTCCTGCTGTTGTCATTAGTTGATGGCCACTTCTGCGATTCATCTTCAGCGAATGGGTCCTCGTTCAAATCGGCATTGTGTTGTGGATCCTCAATCAGGTATTCTTCCTCCAGCGCCTCTTCAAGCTCCTCCTCCACATCGCTCACTTTCCGCTCAACAATAAGCTGATTCATATCTGAAATCGTGGAATTTCCATGATAAATTAAGTGTATCAATTAATACCCATCTTTACCGTTTTTCGCACCTTCTGCACTGCACGGACTAAATGAAACAAACTCGTAAAATATCACGTAAGCAACTTTAAACAGAGAATTATTTACTTAGTTCTTCTTGCTGTAAACGAACCAACAACCGATTGACGTTTGTTTGTTATGGTGGATCAACACATAAGGAAGTGGTGCCAGTATTAGCTAAAAAATCGAAGCCCACCGTTTAATTTGCAATTATTAGTGGTAAACAATCTAGCAACCTTCCTGCGGTGTATTTTTTATAAGTTGGGATTCGCAGCGCGGCGTGCAGGTTTCAAAGAAACTGAAAATGATGTTTCAACTTATTCACTTTTTTCTCTTTCATTTCCTTTGCAACAAAAATGTCACGGACATCAACAAAACAAAGCACGAAAAATATCATAAACTGAATAAAAAATTAAAAAATGCACGGAAAAAGATTGTTTCGGAATAGTGGATGGTTCAAACGTAAGAAAAACCTCGAGAAAAACAGTATAATATATTGTTACATAATAGCTACCAATGTGCAAAGCTTTTAGCGAACCATTCCATTACAATACACTATATTGTAGCTGGTACACTGTATGGTACAGGAATGGTTTTCACCAAATACCCTATGGTTAGTTTTTATCCGGGTGGGTTCTTTAGAGGTATCAGGATTATTTCATAATCGGATTCTCCGCCCAAAAATTAGTCGAAATCCTAAATTTAATAATTTTTGGAGTCCGGGAACTATTTTTAAAGTTTTAAACTATTTAAAGTTTTTCTCTTTCTCTTCTTGGCGTAACGTCCTCAGAGTAGTGTGCGGTAGTTCGGCAGCAGCAAAGTTTCGCGCGCTCGCTTTGCTAGATTTTTGCGATTTTTTTATCCTCTTCCCTCTGCGGGGCTCCGACGACGGGACGCCAAGCAGTCAGTAGTGTGCGGTAGTTCGGCAGCAGCAAAGTTTCGCGCGCTCGCTTTGCTAGATTTATGCGTTTTTTTTCCTCTTCCCTCTGCGGGGCTCCGAAGACGGGACGAGTGTGCGCGCGCCGTGGTTCGAGTCGGTTCCGAATTTTTCGCTTCCCTTCGGCGCTAGTTTCAATAGAGGTAATAAACTATAGAGGAAGAATGTCGCTGGCGTCGCTGCCGAAACATCTCTTGCTGGCGGAGATAGGCCGGGCTATAAGTGTCAAAGCGAAAAAGTATGCAGTTTGACAGATAGATACCCGACATGTTTGCGAGCGAGAACAAAGGGAACAGCAGCGACATTCGTCCTCTATAGTTTATTAACTCTATTCTAGTTTCCAATACACTTTTAGTTGATAATAAATATTTTCTTTCATTTTTTGCATTTACACAAAAGAGTGAAAAATGATACTTCGGGTTCGCCGGTCGAGAAAAAATCCGGGCGCCGACAAGTGAGTCGCGTTCAGTGTATTTCTGTGTGGATTAGACTAAAGGTTTCTGCTCCCTAGTGGAGAATTTTCTTTTTGGCTAGTTCTTGCGTCGAAAAGTGGTCGGTTGTTAACGGCGGTTTGTGTATATTGATCCATTGTCAAATCATATCACCAACCATAGGTGACTCCCGGACTGACAATGTACCTTACCCTACTAACAAAAAAATCCTTCCTGAGACAAACGCAAGGGGAATGACATATCCTTTTCTAACCGGAATATCCGCTTTTATCCGTTTCTAACCGTCGCTAACCGTTGCTAAGCGAGCTGCTAAGTGAGCAGAAGTTAGACGCGGTTAGCGACGGTTAGAAACGGATAAATGCGGATATTCCGGTTAGAAAAGGATATGTCATTCCCCTTGGACAAACGTGGGGATGCAGCGATTCGCGGTCTTTATAACAACGTTTGTCTTACTAACATTCCCTTCCATCCTCGATGACCGTAAGGACGTGGCCGGCGCCGTTATTGACCTTATTAAAGTTGAGAGCTCTCGACCTGTGTACATTGAGAATAGTAAGCTAGTCCCAAGCCCTATTCATTGGTTCCTTTTGCAATTTCGATTGCTCTGGTCAATCACGGAGTAGCAACTACGAATTGTGCGATCATCTATGCTCATGCTCATGCTCATGCTCATTCTCTTCTTGGCGTAACGTCCTCATTGGGACAAAGCCTGCTTCTCAGCTTAGTGTTCTATGAGCACTTCCACGGTTATTAACTGAGAGCTTCCTCTGCCAATGACCATTTTGCATGCGTATATCGTGTGGCAGGCACGAAAATACCCTATGCCCAAGGAAGTCAAGGAAATTTCCTTTACGAAAAGATCCTGGACCCGAGGGGCGATTCACTGTACTGAGTTACTGAGTTGAAAATACACAAATGAAAGTAATGCACAAAAATACATAAATACACGATAAAATCAAAACTGAACGAAAAATACACAACATTCGAAAAAAGTACACAAAAATACATCAATACACGATTAATTCGTAATTGAAATAAAAATACACAAATACACCATATTCGAGAAAATGCACAAATTCAGAATAAAATTCAAAAATGCTCCATTGCATGAAAAATACAATAAAAGTTCAAATTTGACAAAAATTTGCAAATACATATGACGGAATTGGTGCAATGCCCGAATTCGGGAATAATGTGACGATTTCGTGAAAAAACGCGTGAAATTTCATAAAGTGTGATATTTACACATTCCCGGACTGGCAAACGACCTGACGCTGGATTAAAGCCAAACTTCCGGAGGAAATGATAAATATACTTCCTTGAACATAATCCGTCAACAAACAGTATCAGAAACTTGTAATTGAAAATAAATCATTGTGTGGAGCTTATGTGAATGTTGCCTAGTACGATGCTGGAGGCTAGAGGCAGACTTTACCAGTTTCCCGGATTACACGAGGGATTACGTAAGAGAGACATTGCTTCGGAAAATCCTCCAAGAGGAATATGTGCAAAGATCCGTCCAAGAGAAATTCCTTCGGATATTTCCCCAAATTAACTCCAACAGCGATTATTCCAAATGAAATTTCATCGGAATTGATTTTAGGAAAATTCTACCAAGAGAAATGCCTCCCGAGATTCCTTCGAAGATTCCTCCATTTTATCTTTATATTTATCTTTGTTATCTCTAAGCGGAATGCCTTCGGAAGCTCCTTCAAGAGAACTTCTTTGGGAGATTCCAATAAAATGAACTTCTCCGAAACATTCCTCCAAGAGGATTTCTTGTGGTGATTTATCAGTTTTTTTAGATTCCTTCAAATATTTATTCCGGATTCCCTTGAAATATTCAAATTCAGATTTCTTCGTGTGCATCTAATGGAATTTCTCTACTAGGACTGATTCTGGATTTTTTCCGGCGTTCCTCAAGATATTGTCAAACGGTATTCTCCAACAATTCGAAACAAAAACTCTTCAGGCAATCCAATCAAAACTCTGTCCTCCAGGAATTCCCTCCTTTAAAATTATTTCAGGAGTTCTTTCTTGGAGAATCTTCTAATATTTCATGATCAGATTCTTCTGGAAGCTTCTTCCAAGAATTTCATCAATAGCGGCTTCAAAGATGTTCATCCAGGAGCTCCTTCAAAAATGTGATCACAAAAGTAAATAATCACTTGTTGCTTCCTCCAGAAGCTACCGCAGCCTTCGCCGAATGATATGTTGGTAACGGGGAAACTAAAAATGTTGTCGCATTCTTTAGTTTTGGATGGATAAGATAAAATTCGAGTTAAATTAGGCTTTTCTCGTCTTTGGGAAAGAATATCCAGGTTTTGGTTTAATGCAGCATAAATTTCGATTTGTTTACAAATCCCAAGTCCCAAATGCAAAAGCCAAAATCGATTGAAAAAATACAAATTTATTCGAAAAATACTCAATCATTGCACCAATACGTATCAATTATATTTTATTCGCAAAAGTGCAAAACAATACACAAATACAAAAAATACATGTCAATGCGCCAAAAATACACAAATTTGACTCTCAATCAAGGGGAATGACATATCCTTTTCTAACCGGAATATCCGCATTTATATGTTTCTAACCGTCGCTAACCGCGTCTAACTTCTGCTCACTTAGCAGCTCGCTTAGCAACGGTTAGCGACGGTTAGAAACGGATAAAAGCGGATATTCCGGTTAGAAAAGGATATGTCATTCCCCTTGCTCTCAATACACCGAGGTGAATCGAAAATACACTAGTGAATCGCCCCTCGCCTGGACCGACCGGGAATCGAACCCGTCACCCTCAGCATGGTCATGCTGAATACCCGTGCGTTTACCGCCTCGGCTATATGGGCCCTAAAGTTTGTATGGGGAACTGTCACTTTATCAATTGAACTGTCATTCTATCCACGAAAATTAAAAATGTTTTGTTATTTTAACCATCAAAACAAAGGAATTGGAATCCAATAAAATCACGTTATACTCAGAAAAATGAGCTTTTTTGATTACACACCAAAAATCTGTTAAGGGTTTCAGCAAAATTTTGCTGAATTTTGCCGAGTTGAAGGTTTCAGTAAACATTTTGCTGAAATTCAGCAAAATTTTGCTGATTTGTTCAGTAAACTCTGCTGATCACCAGTAACGTTTTGCTGAAATTCAGCAAACTTTGCCGAAAGTTCAGCAAAAAATTTTGCTGATCCCTTCAGCTCGGCAAAATTCAGCAAAATATTGCTGAAAGCGTTTGGTGTGTAGGCTATAGAAAATAGCAATATTTTATTCACTAAACAACCCAATTCCGCGTTTTGACACTCATCTTACGCCCCTGGTCGTGCCCCATTTTTAAACTAAAAACTCCAAATCCACTGGGGTTCGTTATGCGATGATATTTTGACAGCTAGCTACTTTCATCGCACAGTCCGTCCGTCGACCGACACGACAGTGTTTGTGTTGTGCTTGCGCTAGACTGCTGCGGAGAGAGGTTTCTGTGCGCTGCGTAATCATTATCTTTTTTGTACGTCGGTATTCGATTCAATAAGAGTGCTTTCGTTCACTGTTTTACGCTAGAACTGGTGGTAATTTTAATTCATTCCGTGTCTTGATCTCGACCTGGTCGCACTCGTACGAGAGGTGGTTTCCCGCGACTGCTTTCCGTCCGCAATTACTTGGTGGTGCAATAATTAGACTCGTCATCGTCATCGTCGCACGCAGAGAGTGAGATCGGGGTTTTGTGATTGTGCGGCCCAGTTCCGGAAGGTTTACGCATCAGCAAAATCCAGGACAAAAGTGATAACGAGACGAAACGATCGCAATCAATCGAACCAAGGCAGGGCTGATCATCATTCGTGTAGAGCAACAACGAAGAAAGCAGCAGCATCGAAATGGGTGTACCGAAGGTCTACGTCGTCGGAGTCGGCATGACCAAGGTAAGAGGAGTTTTCTTGCTTGTCCAGTTCTGGTTCATACCATTTTCTCATGCAACGCCAGCAGGTTGTACGTATACGTACTTGGAAGAGTGTAGACTTTGAGAGTGGTAGGCAGCAGGCAATTGCCGCTCCGTACCGTAATTATTGTGTAATGGAATGAAGCAGTGCAATGCATACATGTAATGCAAAAGAGCGAAGGTCGCTGAAGTAGTTGGAAGACAAGAGAGTAGGAATTCATTGGAAGTATATTGATATGTTTTAGGTATCTGCGTGGTTTTAAACTACTGCTTTTTTAGATCTTTTGGGAAAAAATCTTAGATTTCTTTAAACGAATTTGCATTGTCATTGAAGTCAGATAAAGTTAATCGTTTCAACACATACAAATCACGTCGGTCGGTATAGGTACTCGTTTTGTTACCGAGTTTCAACCTTTGAACTCTGTGCTTTATGAGAAATTGTGGTTACGCGATCTCCAATGCTTGGATGGTAACATTGAAGATTGGAATCACTCTGACTTTCAGATCATTCTGTAGAGTTGATGAGAAACATATAACTATAATAGTTCTCAATAACGGTGATACGAGCGGCTTAGATCACAGTATTTAGTCGCAATTAAGTATAGGGTGTTTTATCTTCCTGCGTTTATTTTACATCTTGCTTGAAACATTGACTTCAGGCATTCCTTGCCCTGATACAAAGTGTAAACTAACAGGATATCGTTCTCAATTAAAATTACAATTATGACGATGTGCTTTGCAGTATTAATTTGTCGAAGCCACTTATGAACCACAAACATATAGCATTAGGCTGATGGAATATTATTAGCTGGAGCTATTTGCATTTTTTGTATTTTCTCTGAAGGCAAATATTTGCGCATTTCAAAATAGCAAGAATCTGCTTGAAACACCGTAGGATAGTGTCCCATACCCACTGATTTTTTTATTCCAGGGCCGTAGATTGCTGCTCCCGTTTTCATTCCAACTTTTGAGCCATCTGTATAGAATTTGATTTATCCTTGACGAACAGTGGGGCCTCCGACTTCCCAATCTCGAGTTGTTTCGTGCAACTTGTAGGGAACATCATGGTTCTCCAATCTCCATATGTTCTATGCAGTAACTCCCTAAGTTTGGAAGTCTGTTTAAAAAGTATGAAAGCCAACTACTACTCGTTTCATAGATAAATAGGAGGCATTATCAAAAGCTCTTTCTATGTCTAAAAAGGCGCATAGAACTATTTCTTCTGCTAAAATAATTTTTTCCACCTTTGTTACTAGCGAATGAAGTGCCATAATGGTTGACTTACCTACCAGATTAATAAGCGAACTATTTTATGTAAGAAGAATTGATAAAACCCTTCAAAACTTTTTTCCATAGTCTTCAACAAAACTGCAGAAAGACTAATCGGCCTATATGCTTTCGGATGCGTCTTGTGTCACTTGCTCTTTTTTGGTATAATAACTTTTACAAGTCCCTAGCCAAGATTACAGGGTTTGACGGTATTAAAGTGAATTTTAAAAAAGTTAATTTTAATAGGACAGATCGGTGAAGTACTAGATTTGTAGTAATGAGCTGAATTTTAGTATGGTGAGAAGGTCGATTCTCCGTTTCTGCAATGAAATGATGCAAAAAGCGTGGGTATTATGATTCCTTGCCTAATTTGGTGCTGTTTGAGCAAAACTTTGGTCAACAGTGTTGTTGTTTTCTCCATTTCTTGCTACATAAACAACATAATTATCCAAAGTTTTGCTCAAACAGCATCAAATTAGGCTTACCTTACCTTACCGGTCAGGCTAAGGCCGGGGTGGCCTCTGCTGTACATAGTAGCCGCCTCCATTCCACTCGGTCCATGGCTGTTTGTCTCCAGTTCCGCACTCTGCGTAGGGTCCGCAGATCGTCCTCCACTTGGTCGACCCACCTAGCTCGCTGCGCTCCACGTCTTCTTGTACCGGTCGGATGACTCTCGAGAACCATTTTAGTCGGGTTGCTATCCGACATCCTGATGACGTGACCCGCCCACCGTAGCCTCCCGATTTTAGCGGTATGGACGATGGTTGGTTCTCTCAGCAGCTGATGCAGCTCGTGGTTCATTCGCCTTCTCCAAGTCCCGTCTTCCATCTGCACTCCGCCGTAGATGGTGCGCAACACCTTCCGTTCGAAAACTCCAAGGGCGCGTTGGTCCTCTGCACGTAGGGTCCATGTTTCGTGCCCATAGAGGACGACCGGTCTAATCAGCGTTTTGTAGATGGTTAACTTCGTGTTACGGCGAACTTTATTCGATCGTAGAGTTCTGCGGAGTCCAAAGTAAGAACGATTTCCTGCCACAATGCGCCTCTGAATTTCTCTGCTGGTGTCGTTGTCGGCGGTCACCAGTGAGCCCAAGTACACGAATTCTTCAACCGCCTCGATTTCATCACCGTCGATATGAATTCGGGGTGGCGGGCGCGGTGATTCATCCCTGGAGCCCTTTGCCATCATGTACTTTGTTTTCGACACATTAATGACTAATCCGATTCGCCTGGCTTCACTCTTTAGTCGGATGTACGTTTCCGCCATCGTCTCAAATTTACGAGCAATAATATCAATATCATCGGCGAAACCAAGCAGCTGAACGGACTTCGTGAAAATCGTCCTACTCGTGTTTATCCCCGCTCTTCTTATTACACCTTCTAACGCAATGTTGAACAGCAAGCGTTGGAACTTCCGACGGGGCAAGCTATGCGGCGGACCAGGATTGAGACCGGGAAGACGGGGAAACTTCAGAATCGGATATACAACCGGGAACGACCGGGGCACTTCTTTACTTGAACGTGTTGTGTTTAATACTGAGTGTAGGGGTATATAAAAACGGGTTAATAATAAAGCACTCATCTGTCTCGCGCTCACAATTGTGAGATCATCGATGATGGATGACACAGTGGCGGCGGGTGGAAAACATCGCTCCCGCCAACACTCCTCCTCGATGTTTAACCGCTAGCAGACACTGTGGTCTTCTTCCTCGAACGTATGGTATCCTAACATACGTACTTCTAATTTCGAACGCACCGGCACTCGTGCCAGCACAGCTTCTCCAAGTTCATGGTAGACTCCAGCTCGTTCCGCTTCGTCAGCTGTTGCTTGTCGACCTGCACGTCGTTTTGCAGCTCCTCCTGAATGAACTGCCCGTAATGACCGAACGACTGCTCCCGATTGTACTTGTTGAAAACTTTACCGACACTCTTTACGGTAGGATCCGACGGCGCAAAAGCGGCCTTGCAAGATTGTTTCCGAAAAACTAGCTGACAATCACGTTGACGTCCAGAACTGAAACTCGCTTTCGTCATCTCTTCTGATTTCAGCTCATATAGGTTCTCACGGATCTCGCCAATGGCCACCACCTTTCCCGTTGGATCGATTACGTCACACCTTGAAGTTTGGAACTGCACTCTATATCCTTTCTGGGTTAACTTCCGAACGGAGAGTAATCCACTGCACAGATTGGGTACATACATTACATCCTTGAATAGAATCTTGTGCGCTCTTCCATCGCTGCCGAAACACTTCACTGAACCTTCTCCAATACCTGCTGATTTTGACTTCGAACCGTCAGCCAGTATCACGTCCACTGTAGCAGTTTCGTCCAGTTTGTCGAAGAAGCTTCTGTCACTCGTCATATGGTTCGAGCATCCGCTGTCCACAAACCAACGACCTTTACACTGACTACTTCCAACTGTGAAGCAAATCGGGTTCGCCGCCTCCGCAACCTGCTTGGCTCGAACGGCACGATCATCTTCTTCTTGTTCACCTTGCTTCTTCTTGAACAGCCGGCAGTTCCTTTTGAAGTGGCCCGGCTTCCTGCAATAATAGCATACCTTCTCCTCCTGTCGCTTACTCTGTGCCTTCATCGCCCTCTCGTCTGATTCATTGGAATTCTCCGACTGTTCCGATCGTCGTTGCCACTCGTCAATCAATTTTTGCTTCACCAGCTCGATGGTCAAATCTTCGTCCTTCCGGCTCTCTAGGGCTGTCACCAATCCACCATAAGAACTCGGAACGCTTCGCAGAATCATCGCGATCTTGAGTGACGAATCCATCTGCTGCCCTGCACACTGCAGTCGGTCGAAAAGCTCTTCCAGCTCAAAGATATGCTTCTCCATCTCCTGTCCTTCGGTCATGTTCAGACTACAAATCCGCTTGAGAAGTGACACCCGTGACGTCATAGTCGCCTTCTCATGATACTCCTTCAATTGTATCCATGCGTCCTTGGCCGTCGCAACATTTTTCACTAAATTCATCTGGTTGTCAGATAAAAATAGCACAATCGTCGCCAGCGCCTTCTGGTTCCCTCTCTTCCAGTTAGAGGTAATCGGGTCTGGTTGTGGATCCTCAATTACAAACCAGAAATCTTCGCGCATCAGCAACGCCTGCATTCTGATCCTCCACGTCGAATAATTACTGTTTGTCAACAGTGGAATCAAAATTTTCTCCGTCATTTTCTGTTTTTCTTTACCGTCACAAACAAGTTTCCGACACACTGTTTGTAAACAACAGTCCAACTCACGACTCACTTCGAACCGGCAGTGAGGAACCAACTGACGAAACACTTCTCACTACGTTCAGGATACAAACACAATCACCGACAAAGTCTCACACATGTACCGAACAGAAAGTCAACTTTTGTCCATCTTTTTCAGCTTTTAGTCAGCCAACTCTTCCGTTCACTCTCGGGACAGGGAACAATGTTTAAATCAAAACGCCGAACGCATATCACACAGCCTAATTATTTAGCTTTCCAGACAGCCAACTCTTCCGACTCGCACCGAATTGTCCTTAGCTTCCGACCCGCGGAGGACATTTATTACACTCGCGTCACTGGGCCCATAACCTGTTGGAACTTCCGACGGGGCAAGCTATGCGGCGGACCAGGATTGAGACCGGGAAGACGGGGAAACTTCAGAATCGGATATACAACCGGGAACGACCGGGGCACTTCTTTACTTGAACGTGTTGTGTTTAATACTGAGTGTAGGGGTATATAAAAACGGGTTAATAATAAAGCACTCATCTGTCTCGCGCTCACAATTGTGAGATCATCGATGATGGATGACACAGTGGCGGCGGGTGGAAAACATCGCTCCCGCCAACACGAAAGACCATCACCTTGCCGTAACCCTCTGCGAGATTCGAAGGGACTCGAGAGTGTCCCTGATACTCGAACTACGCACATCACTCGATCCATCGTCGCCTTGATCAACCGTATCAGTTTATCCGGGAATCCGTATTCGTGCATAATCTGCCATAGCTGTTCTCGATCGATTGTATCATACGCCGATTTGAAATCGATGAACAAGTGATGTGTGGGCACGTTGTATTCGCGGCATTTCTGCAACACCTGGCGGATGGCGAACATCTGGTCCGTTGTAGCGCGTTCACCCATAAATCCAGCCTGATATTGCCCCACGAACTCTCTTGCAATCGGTGATAGACGGCGGCATAAAATTTGAGAGAGTATCTTGTAGGCAGCGCTCAGTAGTGTGATCGCGCGGTAGTTCCCACAATCCAACTTGTCGCCCTTTTTGTAGATGGGACACACGATACCTTCCATCCATTCCTCCGGTAATACTTCCTCCTCCCAAATCTTGGTAATGACCCAGTGTAGTGCTCTCACCAGTGCTTCTCCACCGTATTTTAGAAGCTCGCTTGGTAGTTGATCTGCTCCAGCGGCTTTGTTGTTTTTCAACCGGCCAACCTCCTCCTCAATCTCTTGAAGGTCAGGGGCCGGAAGTCTTTCGTCCTGTGCACATACTCCTAGATCTGTTACCACGCCACCTTCGGTACTTGCAACGTCGCCATTGAGGTGCTCATCGTAATGCTGCCGCCACCTCTCGACCACCTCACGCTCGCTCGTGAGAATATTCCCGTGATTATCTCGGCACATGTCGGCTTGTGGCACAAAGCCTCTGCGCGAGCGGTTCAGCTTCTCGTAGAACTTTCGTGTGTCCTTAGCGCGGTACAGCTCTCCCATCGCTTCGCGATCTCGTTCTTCCTGCTGGCGCTTCTTCATCCGGAAGACTGAGTTCTGCCTGTTCCGCGCCTGTTTGTAACGTGCCTCATTCGCTCTCGTACGGTGTTGCAGCATTCTCGCCCATGCTGCATTCTTCTCGTTTTTCAACTGTTTACATTCGCCGTCGTACCAGTCGTTTCTGTGATTCGGAGTCGCGAAGCCTAGTGCTGTAGCCGAGGTTCTACCTATGGCGGATCGGATGTCCCTCCAGCCATCTTCAAGTGTAGCTGCGCCAAGCTGCTCTTCCGTTGGTAGGGCCACTGCTAACTGCTGCGCGTAGTCATGAGCCACTTCTACGTTACGAAGTTGCTCGATGTTGAGCCGCGGCGTTCGACTTCGACGCGTGGTGATAACTGTCGAAAGTTTTGAGCGCATGCATACAGCGACTAAGTAGTGATCCGAATCTATATTCGCACTGCGGTATGTGCGGACGTTGGTTATATCTGAGAAGAATTTACCGTCGATTAGAACGTGGTCGATTTGGTTTTCTGTTTGATGGCCGGGTGATCTCCAGGTGGCTTTGTGGATATCTTTGCGGGGGAAGAAGAAGCTTCGGACTACCATACCACGGGAGGCTGCAAAGTTTACGCATCGCTGGCCGTTATCATTCGATACGGCGTGCAGGCTGTTTCGCCCGATTACCGGTCTGTACATTTCCTCCCTTCCTACCTGCGCGTTCATGTCGCCGACAACGATTTTCACGTCACGCGGCGAGCAACCATCGTATGTTTGCTCTAACTGCGCGTAGAACGCTTCTTTCTCGTCATCGGGTCTCCCTTCGTGTGGGCAGTGGACGTTGATGATGCTGTAGTTGAAGAAACGGCCCTTAACTCTCAACATGCACATCCTTGCGTTGATCGGCTGCCACCCGATCACACGTTGTCGCATCTTGCCCAACACTATAAATCCTGTTCCCAGTTCATTGGTGGTACCACAGCTTTGGTAGAAGGTAGCCGCTCGATGCCCGCTTTTCCACACTTTCTGTCCAGTCCAACAAAGTTCCTGCAACGCCACGATGTCGAAGTTGCGGGGATGTAGTTCGTCGTAGATTATCCTGTCACATCCTGCGAAACCTAGTGACTTGCAATTCCATGTTCCAAGTTTCCAATCGTAGTCCTTATTTCGTCGCGTGGGTCTTTGCCGATTGTATCGAGTCGTATTTTCTCCTATGTTATTCGCAATGGGGATTTTTACGGGTGGCTTATTGGGCCTACGCCAACACTCCTGTCTCGCCGGAGGGCCATCGTGCCAGTTCTGTTTAACGTCCCAACCAACACTGGGACGACCACGCTGATGGGGCTACCACCTTGGATCTAGCTGGGCGTGGTGCAGCGTTTCTTACTCAGCCGCTGGATGCCAGAACAGACGCTGTTTGAGCCGCACCTCCTTGGTGAACAGACACTCGGATCGTACCTCCTCAATCTAGCTGAAGTCAGAAGGACAACAGTGCCCAGGCTGCACTACCAGCTAAGCACACAACTCTTAGCTGGCGGTCTTTGTCATCGCTTGACCCGTGGAAGCATGAGGTAGGAACTTGTGAGGACCAGAGCTATATTGGATGCTCTCCTTATCGACTCACCGTTTTGCAGCCCAAATCAAATTAGGCAAGGAATCATAATACCCACGCTTTTTGTACAATTTCATTGCAGAAACAGAGAACTGACCTTCTCACTATTCTAAAATTCAGCTCATTACTACAAATCTAGTACTACACCGAACGTGCCCCATTCTTGTAATGAAATTATTACCTTTAACTCTTTAATGCGCCTCCAACGGTTCATTGCGAACCGGCTGCTACAGATGAAGTATAGCTGATTTATCAGAAATGCTCGATAAACAGGAAGGACCTGCTAGGGCTTATTAGTTTATATACTCAGAAAACAGTTCCAGTCGGTTGAGTCTGAAAGGGTTATGAGAGTCGTTGTGAATCGTAATGAAAACATTTGTGTTTTGTGACGAATCTCAGAATCTTTTTGGAGTCAGCAGACTTTGAATTGTTGTCTGGGCTTGCCACTATTCGGTTAATTTTAACAATCTATTCAAATCATATGCTGATTTATCGACCGTATTCTATTAATAACTTGATGATTTTGTGGCTATATCGGTCTCTTTCTACTCATAAGTATAAGGGAGTAGAGATCAAAGTGGATAATAAAATGATAGATATGATAGAATTCGCTAGGTAGCGAACAAGTGTGAAAATTTTATAGAAGGTGAAATTAGGCAAGTAGGCCATGTATTGAACGAATACATCGAATGCGTGAAACTTCTGCCGTGCGACCTGTGCTTTTAAACAGATCGGCTTGGTTGGTGGTTCATACCACCTTACCAAGACTGGCAAAAGTTTCAGGCACCCGACTGCCTAATGTATTGTTCTGTTTTCATCACAAATTCTATCGATCGGTAGCTTTTTCGGAAGGCAGTCGGGTGCCTGAAACTTTTGCCAGTCTTGGTAAGGTGGTATGAACGACCAACCAAGCCGATCTGTTTAAAAGCACAGGTCGCACGGCAGAAGTGTCACGCATTCGATGTATTCGTTCAATACATGGCCTACTTGCCTAATTTCACCTTCTATAAAATTTTCACACTTGTTCGCTACCTAGCGAATTCTATCATATCTATCATTTCATTATCCACTTTGATCTCTACTCCCTTATACTTATGAGTAGAAAGAGACCGATATAGCCACAAAATCATCAAGTTATTAATAGAATACGGTCGATAAATCAGCATATGATATGAAAAGTTTGGCTCAAAAAACAAAGTGTTCTATCCTATAAGATCGAAAAAGCTAATAGGAAGAACACGCCGCGATATAGACATACCTCTATGAACGGAGTGCGAATTCCGAAAAAGCTACCGATCGATAGAATTTGTGATGAAAACAGAACAATACATTAGGCAGTCGGGTGCCTGAAACTTTTGCCAGTCTTGGTAAGGTGGTATGAACTACCAACCAAGCCGATCTGTTTAAAAGCACAGGTCGCACGGCAGAAGTTTCACGCATTCGATGTATTCGTTCAATACATGGCCTACTTGCCTAATTTCACCTTCTATAAAATTTTCACACTTGTTCGCTACCTAGCGAATTCTATCATATCTATCATTCCATTATCCACTTTGATCTCTACTCCCTTATACTTATGAGCAGTGAATCAAAATTCAACCATCGCGCAACAATAACGACAATCTCGCAACCTGAATTTGTTGCGACATTCTACCCAATGCGACATAGGTTTGTCCCAACTTGAACAGAATACACAGCAAAAAAAATCTTGTGATATCACATCATTTTCGCTGCACATCAGCAGAGCCGTAGCGGGTGGTTGGCCAGGTTGGCCCCCGCCAAGGGCGACAGCCTCAGAGGGGCGCTGAAAAGGCCTAAGGCTAGAAGAAAACAGGAGATGCAACTGCTTCCTTGAATGTTATCAAGATATCACCATTTTCAGTATCTAAGATCGATAATTTGTTTTTTTATAAGTTGTTCCATATTCTCAAAAAATCTGAATCCTCTAGTTTTGAACATTTACCATGATGTCTCTATTCTCTTTTGAGAAACTATTTAAGGTTTTTAATGAGCCAAGCTAAATCAATATGCTTTCAAAGTTCTATTGAAAGTTCTTTCTAAAAGTCCTTTTTAAAATTTTTAAACACGTTCACAAGAGACTACTTCCAAGGATTTTCTACGCATTCATTTTAATATGTCTTTTATTCCTTTAGAAATTCAAGATATAGGATATCTAGCAATTTATTCAGAAATTAGTCAATGAAGTATTCCTGATATTTCTCTAAGGATTTTATTAGGTAATCTTCCGAAATTTCCTCAAGGAATTTCAGCAGATATTCCCAAAATTTTTCATTAATAAATTTGTGAACTTTCTTCAAGGATACCTCCAGAAATTCCTTCACAGATTCCTTAAAAATAGTTATTTTTCTCAATACTACTATTCCACATTTTTTTCTGGGTTTTTGAATTTTCCAGAATTTCTTCAGAAATTCTTATAGAGATTCGTGCAAAAATACCTATAAGGTATACTTTGAAATTGTAAATTTCCTCAGTAGCTCCTCCATAGATTCCTATAAAATCCTGCAGCGATTCCTTTAGATATCCCTCCAGGGATTTCTTCAGAAATACCTCTGAAAGTTGCTAAAGGATTAACTACCTACAGATATTTTTTTAGAAAATCGTCTTTAATTTTTTTTAGTAAAAAACTTAAGTTTCCTTTAGGAAGTCTTGTATAGATTCCTTCAAAGCGCTTTCAAAATCATTTATTATTTCTTTCCGAAATTGGTTCATTTTCACTAGATATTGCTCCATGAATTTCTGCTAGAATTCCCCTTGAATACCTTTCATGAATTTTCTCGTAAATTCCTCCAGAAAACCATAAATTTGGAATTCTTTCAGAAATTTATCTAAATATTCTGTTGGAAAATCTGCCATTGACTTTGTACACAGTTTCTCCAAAGGATAATTTTGAAAGCCTTCCATGGATTCCTTATGAAACTTCAACAGGGATTCCATCAAAAAATCTTCCAGGTAATCTTTCAGAAATTCTTCCAGTGTTTCACCACAAATTCCTTCAGGCGTTTCATCACGGACTACTCCAAGAATTTCTGTTAAAAATACTTTATGAATTCCATTGGAAATTCTTGCTGATAGTGATATGTGCACCGGATATTCTTACAGGAATTCCTTCAGTGGTTTCTGCATGTTTTCATTCTGTAATTCCAGCAGGAATTCTTTTAGAGATTCCAACATAAGCTAAAATGGAGATTTGTCAACGAATTTCTCCTGGTATTTATCCATATCCATGGTTCATCTATGATTACTGTTTTTTTACAGATCTTCTTGAAAATATTTTGGTAGAATCAATTGAAAACAAACTTCAGTTGAACAAAAATTTCAGAAATGAAAAAATGCATGAATTTGTTCAAGAAATCTTATAGTTTTTATAAGATTTCTTGAACAAATTCATGCATCGTTTTTGTTAGGAATCTGAAATGTCATTTCTAATCTTAGTGAGATTCTTGAAATGCAAAATATGTTCGTATTACTACTCGTATAAAAGAAATAAATTTTGAAAAATTTCTGGGCAACTCTCATTGAAATTCCCAAAGAAAAACACTATAACAAAAAATTGGCGTTAATTTGTGTCTTCGAACCACCGAAATCAATCTTTTCAAGAATTTTATAAAAATAATTTACAACAAAGGTTTGCTAATTAAAAAAGTCCAATTGTCGTGGGGCGCCAATTTGGATGCTTGCCAAGGGCGCCATGGGATCACGCTACGGCTCTGCACATCAGTCGCGTCATAAAAGTGATGTAAACAATAACATCATTTTCATGCAACAAACTAGCCGCCGCAGCTTGAAACAGGGTCTAGCAATCGCTAGAACCGGATCTGTAGTTGAATCATATATAAGTAAAATATTGGCATGGATTCGTACACTGATCCGTTGATTGTGAGGCATATCCCTCACCTCTTGGCTATCTCACCGAGTTAGAAGGAAGGTGATAAATATGATACTGCTTCTAGGTATCTGCTCGAATGGGTTTGTTGATACTTTCCGGTGCCAACCAGGGTGTGCATGGTGAGTGTGATAATTGTTGGAAAACGATGTAACCGATTGAAATTACGTTAGAAATTGGATACGTCGCCAGAAATTACGCGCCTGGATATTACAAAATTATTTGCTGTGTAGGACAAAGATCGTGCACCACGAGTTTAAAGATTTTTAAGCCTTGCATTGTGATTTTCGAGCGGTAACTTCGAGTCGGTAAACACTACAACGCTGCAGAAGATGTATCATCAAAAAGTTTCGATTTTGGGTTAGTAATTTGTAATTTTGTAATTTATTAATCGTACGTAAGCCTGTCAGTTTTACAACTTTGTATCAGGTTAAGGAAAGTTAAACAACACAATTGTGTAACAAAGTTTACAAAGGAAAATTAATCGAACCTACAAATTGAAAACTTGAAATTAACGGCAATGTTTGATTTTGAAATAATCTGTCTTTTAGTCTAATGCAAAGATTTCAGTGCTTGTTTGAAAGAAAATTAGTAATAACACAGCGCAACATTTTTTTGTCTCAAGAGCAAACTTGTGTGCCTCCGAAGGATTTTGGGCTGCTGAATCCGAATCCGGGCTCAGATTTGCTCTAACACGTCACAATTTTGAGCTATACCTCAATTTATAGGGCAAAATATGCGATTTTGGGCTTTTTTGACTGCAGGCCATTAAGCTTGGAAATATTTTTTTTAAGCAATCAAAAGGTTAATTGGTCAATTAACATCTAAATTAACGACTCATGCAAAATATTTAGTTTTACCTAATCAAATTTGATAGATTTAAGCATTTTATGTTAGTATGAAAACTTGCATGCAACTTTTGGAGGGTGACTTGTATGGGAAATATCGTACCCAACATAAATCGCTTAAAACTATCAAATTCGATTTGGTAAAATGAAATATTTTGCATGAGTCGTTAATTTAGATGTTAATTGACCAATTAACCTTTTGATTGCTTAAAAAAAATGTTTCCTTGCTTAATGGCTTGCAGTCAAAAAAGCCCAAAATCGCATATTTTGCCCTATAAATTGAGGTATAGCTCAAAATTGTGACGTGTTAGAGCAAATCTGAGCCCGGATTCGGATTTAGCGGCCCAAAATCCTTCGGAGACACATAAGTTTGCTTTTGAGACAGACCAAAAGTTAATTTTTGTTACGCTGTGTAATTGATTATTCACGAGTTGAAAAGTACGCAACAAATTCAGCCTCCGTTTTGTCTGCAACAAAAAATTTCGAGATCATGTCATTATCCGTTACCAGTTGGGATAATTAGTAATCGCCGCGTCGTGTTTGTTGCTTGTTTTGTGCCTCTTTTGTCTGACAATTCTCTTCACTGCTTATGAGTAGAAAGAGACCGATATAGCCACAAAATCATCAAGTTAATCTATTCAAAAGCAATAATTAGTAGTATCTCGTGTATCCAATTCTCGATATTTGATTTACTCGTAATTTAATTTTCACTTTCATTATTTTTATATGTGATAGTTTTGTGAGTAAACCCTAATATGTTCCGAATACCTAATGCTTAGTAATGTTTTCTTGCAATATCAATTTAAAATAACTAAGGAACTAATAGTGTGAAAGTGCAGCATTTACCCAAGTCCGAAAGTTCCGCCTCCCATGACAAAATGCACTTTCAAGTTCCGTGAAGTTCAGATAAAGTTCCAAATGGAACTTTCTGGCTGCTTAAGAAGCTAACGATGAGCCTTGCCTGAACTTCAGTCACAAGTTCCGGCAAGGCTCATTGTTAGCTTCTTAAGCAGCCAGAAAGTTCCATTCGGAACTTTATCTGAACTTCGCGGAACTTTAAAACTGCTCAAGATGTTACTCGGAACTTTGTCGGAACTTTCAAATTCATGGAAGTTCAGTTCAGTAGCATTGTGTTTCAATGAAGATTAAATTTATTTCTTTTACAGAAAACAACTGTTTAAGCATACACGAATAAAAGACAAATTCTGGCCAAACATGTTTAAAGATCCAATCTGCAAAAGAGTCTCCTCTTTCGATTATAACGTGCTTGTATATATAAATTTTGATTTACTTTTTGCGTCAGAAAGTAGTTAGAGCAATCCTTTTCCGATCTACATCTACAGATTTAATATGAATTCATCAAATCAATGAATACTAGGTTTGAGCAAAAACAAAATGCCGCCCATCGGATTCGAACCGATAGTCGCTGCGTGACAACCCTACGCTCTACCACAGTACTACAGTTGCGATTGAGTTAATAGCAGGTAAAATCTGACTTGAATCGATTTCCTGTCGGCAACTCACAGCAAAAAATATGAAAGGTCAACAGCACGTAAATCGAAGATCAACTGAAATTTGCGGCAGAAAAATGTAAATCACCTGCAAATAACGTCAGCCGAGCAGCCGCTGCTGGTCAGACGGCTTGTTAACAGATTTTAAAGCATATTCGCTTTAAATTTATATTCATCTACTATCAATCATGCCAACCACTCTCCGTCATCAGCTAAACGAACGGCTGCTCGCAGCTGTGGTAGTTTCCCCGTTGTCTCTCTCAGTACTCTCAGCAGCAGCCGAGGCATGTCGGAAACTCGTGCATTATAGACGAGTGCACCGATGAACTGAATTCATCGCGGTCCGAGCATTTTGACACTAGAGCGGGGTCGCTTCCAATCAGAAGTGAAAGATTTCCAATCAGAATTGAACAATTCTGATTGGGAACGACCCCGCTGTAGTGTCAAAATTATCGGACCGCGATGAATTCAGTTCATCGGTGCACTCGTCTATGGTAGAAGCAGTTTAACTTTGACTGTCTACTATTCAACTTGCTGAGATAGCCAAGAGAGCTCGGGCGTGCTACTCACACCCCAAGGATCTGAGTTCAATTCTCGCTCGGAGCTCAATTTTACTTTATGTTTTCTAACAGATAGGGAATCGCGCTACTTGGGCGGTGGCTTCTATATTCGTCTGTTTTCCACTATAACTCAGTCAATCTTGAACCAATTGACACAATTCTTGGAATGCGGTGAGATAGGTAGAGTATCTACCCGTGTACAAAATTTCAAGTCAATCGCTTCAAAATTGACCGAGTTACAGTGGAAAACAGACGAAAATAACAGACGAAGAAAACCACCGCCCAAGTAGCGCGATACCCTATCTGCAATGTAATTTTAAGATCGCACAAAAATTTCCATCATATATGACGGGGTCCTTTTGTTACATTCGATCCGTCATAATTTTACAGGTTTTTTTCGAACTGTGAGACATGAATCACAAACCCACCAAACAGGTTTGTGATGCTGAAAAACACATTTTTGTTTCTGTATGAATTTTGTCAAAGTTCTGTCAGAAGCTGCCTAGAAGGCTATCCAGCGTGCTTTTGTGAACTTTCAAGTTCCAAAATTACTTAAAAATGAAGCTGCTTAGAAGGCTAATGAGCAACCTTGAACAAGCTGCTTTGCTATAAAGTACCCTTTTATCTGAACTTTAGGTTACTTGGGTAATAGTGCTTGCTTATAGATTCGAAGCTAACGGGCAGGGGGGCAGCGAAAGCCAAAATCTCCGTAGCTCACAACAAAAACACGTCCAAAATGGTTTGTGCTGTAAATTGATGCATTACACAATTTCTTACTGATTTATTTGCTATCTCCGCGTTGTCGTGTAATTTCGAACGATTGCACGCTAAAATTTTGATAACCCTTTGCTAGTTTTACACGTTTTACTTAAGTAATAACTTATGGTAATGACTAATTCGCAAATGTCGAACACATCCCAGATCTGTCAGAGTGCCCAAAAGTGTCAATTTCCCAAACATGTCAAATTCATGTGGACTACGGCTCATCTATTCGTGGTTGACGTCCGCGCTACCCCGCTGCTAACGGGTGATCAACACTTACGACGCATATTTGACGAAATCGACAAAAACTGATTACTACGACTTTGACTAACGTAACCTATTTATGACAAATTAGAGTGATGGGAGAGATTTCTACGTCCCTCGGAGTGCCGCTAAAAACCTTTAAAAAAAACTTTTACAAGTCTCCACGGAACGTAATTCTATTTAAAACCAACCTTGAACACCTCAATTAGTGATGGAACCATGTCTGATTGCATTTGAGAAAGTAGGTTTATTACCATTATGTATTGCAAATGTCGATATTGTTGGAAGACAGATACTCTAATACTATAATAGTGACTCTCCTTGACTGTTAATATCCGTACTACCGCAAACCGTGTGATGTGTTATTGGCGTTACAGAGATTTATTTAGGGGTTTCCAGAAATTTCTTCGTCAGGGTTTCCTCCTTGAGCTCTTGTGAAAGTTTCCTTAGGGATTCCCCTATAAGAATTTCTTAAAAAGAAGCCTATTGGAATTCCAATGTGGCCAGCGCACAAATTTCATGATAAACTAAACTATCGCACCGGATTTTTGGTGCAATGTTGAACAGTGATTCGAAGAAGTTTTCATTGAGGGATTCCTTCAGAAATTCAAAGATTTCTCAAACAGTTTCCTCCGAAGTTCCTCCTGGAGAGTTCATCAAGGATTTCTCTAAGAGTGCCTGCAGGGGTTCGTTTAGGAGTTCCTTTAGGGATTCCTTCAGGAATTTCTTGAGGGATTCCATCAGGAATGTTTTTCAGAGATTTCTGCAGGAGTTACTTCAAAGAGTTCCCCTAGAGGTTCCTACTGGAGTTCATTCAAGCATTAGTGTAGAAGTTCCTTAATGGATTCCTCTGGGATGCCATTCAGAAATTCGTTTGAAGATGCCTCAAAGAGTTTCCTCAGAGGTTCCTTTTCGAGTTCGTTCAAAGATTCGTTGAGGAGATCTTTCAGGGATTTCTGTATGCGTCCCTTTAGGGATTCTTTGAAGGATTCCACCAGACATTCCTTGAGTGAGAGATTTCTTCAGGAATTCTTTGAGGGATTCCTCAAAGACATTTCCTTCAAGTTCCGCCAGAGCTTTCTTCTGGAGTTAATTCAAGAATTACTCTAGGAGTTCTTTCAGAGGTTCTTCCAGAAGGTTTTTTTCTTTGGGGGTCCGAGGTTCCTCCAGGAATTCCTTGAGAGACACTTCCAGAAATTCCTTGAGGGATTTCTCCAGGAGTTTTTCATGAATTTAGAGGTTGCTCCAGTAGTTCCTTCAGGTAATCCTCTATAGAAATCTCTTTAGGATTTCTGCCTGAAGTTCCTTCAGAGGTTTCTCAAAGAATTCCTTGAAAATATTTGTTTTCAGTGCCCCCAGGCAAAAATCCGTAGTTTCGCCAATGTACATTAATTTGGCCAAGTTTTTCCATTCAAACTTCAAGCTCGTTTAGACTTAATCAATTTTGCTCAAGTTTTGAACGTAGCTTCTGGGATTCTAAAACAACTGATTCATGAGATCTGACTTGACTTTTTTTTTCGAATTTTGAATGCTTTTCATATAAGTGTGGCCACTTTACTATACAGTATACAACAAGTCCGTATGAATGTAAGTAAACCATATCAAAAAGCAACATTTACCTCTACTGATGCACTTGCACTGTAACTTTGCCGAAAACAGTTCACTTCTATTAAGGGCTTGGGGCCTCAACCAAAGAGTTGATTCGTCTTTGATTGTTTATATAGAGTAATACATGTCAATATATGTGCTATGTAAATGCAACAAGTAAAGCTTCAACATCGTGGTCATTTTGGAAAACATCGTTAAACTTTTAATTAGATCGGAGCGGATCTGATGTGGTGGTTAGAACACTTGACTATCACGCCGAGGACCTGGGATCGAATCTCACAAAATGTGGGTTCTTCCTTCGGAAGGGAAGTAAAATGTGGGTTCCGAGATGAAATAGCCTAGGGTTAAAAATCTCGTTAATACAGACAAAAAAAATAATTAGATCAAAGTTAAGCCAGAACCATCAGTGACGAACATTGAAAATTGTCTAGTGCTTGAAGCTTCTTTTGTAAAAGCAGCATATTGCTTCTATGAGCTCATGAGACATGACTACTATTTACGTCACGTCAGCACAGCTCAAGAAGCGTTTTTGCCCCCCATAATAGAGACGTATTTTAATTTCAAGTCATCGTCATTAAAACGCGGGAAGAGATCTTTCTGTGCGTGGCACGTGAGTATCGAATTCAAAATCAGTTCCTGTCCGCCTGTTACACAATTTCACCGGTTTAGCGGGCCTCTTTAACGCACATTTCAATGTGCTGCTAAACAAATGTAAATTAGGCAGCCGGCTAAGTATACCACTCATCGGCCTCAACACGCAACGTAATTGTGTGAATGGACTCAGTGACCGCGCTTCCACCGTGTTTAAGTATCGACTCATGCATTCAATACTGACTAATATAGGTTATCAGTGTTACCAGTAGACGCAGCAATCTAAACTTAATAATTATTCTACTTATTTTAATGAAAAGTACCATCAGATTTTTTAATATTGCTGTGTGCGTTCAAGATGCAAACGGTGCCCAAATGCGCTTCAAACGCGGTAACACATGTTACCAAAGGCAACGTAGCAACCATAGTCAATATCACCGCCTCCCTAGGATTCGAAAGCTCCCACTGACATCGGGTTACTTGTTAGAAAATCTTACCGCATTTGGTGCTCCCGCATTTGATATTTGCATTTTGAATTCACACCGCAATATAGGGTAGCGAACCACTTGGGCAGCGGCCGGTATTTTGGGCATTCTTCGCTATAACTCAGTCAATTCCAAACCAATTGACTTGAAATATTGTACATGGCTAGATACTATACGTATCTCATCGCGTTCCAAAAATTGTGTCAATTGATTCAAAATAACTGAGTTATAGCAGAAAAGTGCCCAAAATAGGACCCCTGCCGAGATGGTTCCACTTCCCTAATAAAAAATAATAAGGGGATTTACGTAAATAGCCGCGAATCCATGATTATTCGCTTATTGAAGTGTTTCATGAAATTGCGAATGAAATAATCGGTGATCGCGAGTAAACGCATGATAATATTGATTCAGCGGCATACGCTGTTTAGTGAATCTTCCTAATAATCTAATATGTCTTAATCAGTTCTAGTTTGCATATTACCTATTAACTTTTAAGAAAACATCGTTTTATACCTAGTATTTGATTTGAAAATATAAAAGATTTCATAAAAATGCCACCCGCAGCGCAAGCTAAAGATATCTACCGTTATTGCACATTTCATCTTTGCTGACACAACGAGTATAATCACATTTTACAGCCATTTGTTAAGATAAAGCGGTTGAACTTTCATCCACTGGGTGCCTTTATCTTCGATGAGTTGCTATTTTTGTCGTTATCAGCAAGATTGTTTTGACCAAACAACCAACGGTCCAAGCACGTACCGACCGATCCAAAGCATCCCACTGTTCATCACATTTCATCGACTGCATTTTTAATCCCTTCCACTTGTAATTAATCAATCACTGTGCCATGTCTATTCCTGAACAAAGTTCGAAAAACCCGGCCGCCGGGAGAACTTTGACTATCCACAGATGGCCAAGGAAGCCGTGACCAAGGCGCTGAACGATGCCCGTATTCAGTACAAGGATGTTCAGCAGGCCACTGTGGGATACGTCTATGGTGACTCGACCTGTGGCCAGCGTGCTCTGTACGAAGTCGGATTCACCGGAATTCCGATCTACAACGTGAACAACAACTGCTCGACGGGTTCTACAGCGCTTCTGTTGGCCAAGCAGCTGATCGAAACCGGAAACAACGACTGCGTGCTGGCGCTCGGGTTCGAGAAAATGGAACGAGGTTCGCTGACCTCGAAGTACATGGATCGGACCAATCCGGTGGAGCTGTTGGTATCTGCTATGGCGGAGAAGCACGACATCACGGGAGCTCCCATCTCGGCGCAGCTGTTCGGCAACGCCGGGCTAGAGCACATGCAAAAGTATGGAACCAAGCCGGAACATTTTGCGAAAATTGCCTACAAAAATCACAAACATTCCACCAACAATCCGTGAGTTATTGCTAGTTTTAGTTAGGTACGCTGCAGCGTGTATGTCCCATGACAATAGGCATTTCCTGTAATTATGGGACAAATATGCTGCACGCGACGGTGGTTCAGTGTTTCTAAATTATCGTCGTAAGTAACTTCAAATCAAAACCGCATGAGAAACACTGAGCTATAAAACAGCCCCAGTTGCCGACATTCAGGCGCATTTTGTCTCTTATAGCTACTCGCAGTTCCAAGATGAGTATTCGTTCGATCAGATCGTCAAATCAACGCAAGTGCACGAATACCTGACGAAGTTGCAGTGTTGTCCCACGAGTGATGGAGCCGCGTGCTGTATTCTCGCCTCGGAAAGTTTCGTCAAACGACACGGACTAGAGGGACAAGCCGTCGAGATTGTTGGTATGGAAATGTCCACCGATCTGCCGTCATCGTTTGGAGTAAGTGTATTCTATGTCGATTCCTACGAGATTTCTAATCCTTATTCTTCTACCTTTTTAGGAGGGCAGTGCAATGAAAATCGTCGGTTACGACATGACTCGTAACGCAGCCGAGAAGGTCTTCGCCAAGACGAACTTCAAACCCCAGGACGTCGATGTGGTGGAACTGCATGATTGCTTCTCGGCGAACGAGTTGATTACTTACGAGGCCCTGGGTCTCTGTCAGCCGGGCAAGGCCGCCGAGTTCATCGACCGAGGGGACAACACCTACGGAGGTCGCGTAGTTGTGAACCCGAGTGGAGGTTTGATCTCCAAGGGTCATCCTTTGGGTGCCACTGGGCTGGCCCAGTGCAGCGAGCTATGCTGGCAACTGCGAGGTGAAGCCGATAAGCGTCAGGTTAAGGGGGCGAAGTTGGCTCTGCAGCACAACATTGGTTTGGGAGGTGCGGCTGTGGTGGGTCTGTATCGACTTGGATTCCCGCATGCCAAGAAATCGGTCAACCTGAATTTGACGTCGGCCGGCAAGCTGAAGGATACGCCTGAAGGATTTTTGGTGGCACCGTACATGAAACTGCTCGAGGAAGCTATGGCAGATGATAAGGACAACCTGATCGAGAAGGTGCGGGGCATCTACGGATTTAAGGTTACCAATGGACCAAGTGGAGCTGAAGGCTACTGGGTGATCAACGCCAAGACCGGAAAGGGTTCGGTTACCTATAAGGGAACAGGTAAGCTTATTGACTATTTAGACATGTTTTTGTAAATCCTCTTCCAGCGTTGCGGGTATCTGCTTAATTAGTGTCGAAGGAGAACCAGTTTTGGAAATTCTGTAGCATAACACATTTCTATTCGCGGAGCGAACAATAGTAGCTCACCACAAGACGAAGGTAGTGCTAGTTAGCAACTGTAAAGTAGTTCAGCAGGTCGAGTTCAGTGTCACATCGATTATCCTAGCTATTCCGATTAATACTTCTCAAAAACTCTTTCAAAGACTAGAAATTTCTGCAAAGATTTGCTTCAAAATTTGAGAACAAATCTGTCCAGAATTTGTTTCGGTGCACCTTTGACGCTTTCTTTCTCCATGATTCTTCTTTGATTTCTTTACCAAATTCCTTCTTGGATTTCTACGGCAATTCCTACTTCAATTCTTTCCAAATTATTTCCGAGAGTTCTTCTTAGAATTTATCAATGTTTTTTTGTTTCCTGGAGGTTTGCCGGAGTTATTTTTTTGGCTTTATCCAGTTCTCTCATGTTTACATCCGGAGATATTTAACGTATCTGCCTCCATAATTCCTTCTAAGATTTTGTCGCTGTTCTTTTGGGATTTCTTCCCGAAGTTTTCCCGATATGCCTCCAGAGTTTCTCGCTGTAGGATTTTTGCGAAATTATTGCAGGGATTTCTCTTGCGTTTCCTCGCAAAATTTCACTTAGAGGTTTTCAGAGTTCCTACTTGAATTTTCTTAGTATTTCCTCCCAGGTTCACTTCCAGAGCCTTTTTCTAAGATGTTGCCGTTTTCCGTAGATTTCCGGATGTTCCGGAGCTCCTTTCGAGATTTATCCAATAGGTCTGTGGAGATTCTCGCAAGATTTCAACTAAATATGTTCCAACTTTTCTCACAGGGAATTTTGTCAGTTATCCCAAGAGAAATTTATAAAAAAAAACCTGAAAACAACCCTGCAAGAACTCCCAGTAGTGTAACTATTGAAAAAATCCCAGAATAAGCACCCAGGATCTAGAGACAATTTTCGTTGGGGATCCCGAGACGAGTTGTAGAAATAATCCTGAGCCAATCTGCACGAAAATAATCTGCAAGAAATCCTGAATACAACTACGATGAAAATCCTAGAAAAAAGCTCTGAAAGAAACGACAGAAATAACTCCATAAAAAATAGCTCCTGCAGATATCCCAAAAGAAAAAAAAAATCTTAGGTGAAAGTCCAGAAACACCAACATTGGAAGCAATCTTCAGAGAGAACTGAGAGAAAATTCAAAAAAAAATCCCGCAAGAACCTTTAGGAAATAACGCAGCTAGAAGAAAGCTTACGGTATATTCTTGAATAAATTACAGGAAAAACTTTGGAAGAAATCGCAGCAGGAACTCCTGCAGAAAATTCGTGAAAACTCCTTACGATATCTTTGGAGGTGCTCTAGTAAAAATACCAGGAATAACTCCCACAGAAACTCTGGGAGAAATTCCGGGAAGATTTCCTGGAGAAGTCCCAAGAGGAATACTGGAAGAAATCACAGAAAGTTTTCAAGGGAAAACCTGAGAGCCGAGAGAAACTCTAGGAAAAATTCCGCGATAACATTTGAGAGTTATTCTGATGGGAACTCTTGTGATGATCTTGGGATAAATCCTGGACGAAAATCCATTAAATTTTTTTTGGGGAAAACTCCGGGAAAATCCCACGAGGGGCACTAGGCAATATCGGAAAACCCTAACGAAGAAATTCTGGAATCCATAAGGATCTTGTACCGACTTTTCGAACCCTCTAAGCAGAATACCCTCTTCGAATGAGTGTAATCAGTTTCGTACCTTTTAATTCCGCCCTATGTTGCTTATCCTTTGACAGATACGCGTATTTCGACTACCACTTGTAATCTTCCTCAGTGTCAGTTATCCACTCCAGTTATCCAGTTATCCAAGTGGATAACTGACACTGAGGAAGATTACAAGTGGTAGTCAAAATACGCGTATCTGTCAAAGGATAAGCAACATAGGGCGGAATTAAAAGGTACGAAACTGATTACACTCATTCGAAAAAAAATCCATAAGGATGCTTAAAAAAGTATCCCAGAAAGATATTTTAAATATTTTAAAACTTTTATCTTCATAACAAATACCTATTTAGTTTATAACTTTCATTTGAGTGAATCTACAAGTTCGCTACTTTTTATTCATACGACCCAATGTTTTATTTTTTATCGGTACAAAATTTCTCGCGTATTTATTTCAGGGTTTTTTCTGTTAGATAAAATTCCCTTAAGATTCTTGGTTTTCCAATTTTTTAGTTTTTAGTAGACACCCTGTGTTTACTATCTGGAAAACCCTGGAAAACCGGGAATCCTCAGGGAATTTTATTTACCAGGGAAAATCCCGGAACAGATAAGCAAACGCCATTGGTTCACTGATTTTTTCAGTAAAAAGTGTATTTGCTGGTTGTGCTTCAGCAAACGAATTTGCTGAAACTTTCAATCGATTTTTGGTGTGTATACTTCCGAATTCCTTCCTGCATTTTTTTTTTCTAAGATTTCTGAATTCCGACTGATTTTTCCTGGATCTTTTCACGGGGATGCTACATAAATTCTCCCGGTATTGCTCCCAGAGCCCCTTGTGGGATTTATCCCGGAGTTTCTCCTTCTCATAGGAATCTTGGTAGGATTCCAAGAATTTTTCTCAGAGTTGCTAAAGGAGTTATTCCTGGGATTTCTACTAAAGTTCCTCCAAGGATTTTTTAAGAAGATTTTTACGAATTTTCGGCAAGACGTACTCCAGAGATTTCTTCCAAAGTTTTTCTTGTAATAACTTCAAGAAATTTCTGTTAGTTATGTTCGATATTCCCTTCCTGTTTTTCTACAGAAATTCTAGCTGGGATATTTGTTAAATGTTCTCGAGAGGTTCATTTTTATGTTTTCCCTGAGATTTATCTCGAATTTTCTCCTGAAACTTTTCTCAGATAATTCCTCCCGATATTAGTTCTAGGATGTGTCTCAATTTTTTTTCTCAGTTTACCTTGGACTTTTTCCTAAGATTTTTTTACTAAGTGCCTTCTGAGATTTCTACAGGAGCTATTGCTGATATTTCTCATTGAATTCTTCCTGTGAACTTATTCACAGGCTGTTCCTCGTAGTTGTTCTGGATTTTTTGCAGTGATCTACCTGAGATTTGTTTTACATTTTGCATTATTCTCAAATTCTTCCCGGAATCTTTACCGGAAATAATCACGATATTCTGGATATTCCTTTAGGTCTTTAATAAATACTCCCAAAGTTCTTAGAGGGATTTTCCACGAATTTTCTTCAGAATGTCTCTTAACTATAACTTACGAAATTCCTTATAAGAAATTCCTGGAGAAATATTCAATGGAATTCTAGTGAAATTTTGCGAGAAACTCCGCAAAGTCTTATTGAAGAAATCTCGACAGGAAAAACTTGAGAAAAAATAAGACATTTCGAAAAAAAAATTCTAATAATGCAGTGACCCCACACCGATGAAACACCTTAATTTTGTACACTATTTATGAATCACCATGTTGATCAAATGAGTGATCCATAAACTGTGGGCATTTTTGCCGATTCATAAATTGTGGGGTCACTATAATCCCGAGAGGAAATATTAAGGTCATCCAGAGAGGAGCTCCGAAAAGCACCTACGCGCAAAACTCCACGAGGAAAACCAAGGAAAACTATCGGTAAAAATCCCGATATAAACTAGTTGGATAGCTATCCCGGAAAACAACTAAATGACATTCGTGAAGGAACTTTGAATAATTTTAGATGGATCTTCAGGAGGAATCCAGCGAGAGTCTCTGAAAGCATATCGAAAAAACTTCTAGAAGAAATATCGGGAGGTACTCCAACAGATATCTCGTGTAAAACTTCTGCGGAAATCCAGGAAGGAACTCTGGTAAAAATCCCAGGAACAGCTCTCAGAAATCTTGAAGGATTTTTTAGAAAATTTGTGTTATTTTTTTGAATTAGAACGTTAAAATTTCCCCTGGAAAAAATTGGAAAACTCAGGGAATTTTATTTTGTGTTATCAGTAGACACTCTGAGATGGCAGGGTATCGGATCAAATCCAGTCCCGCATACAAGTAGATATTGTACGTCTACCTGGAAAAATTCTTGACTACCTGTTCCCGTCTTCCATTGTTCAGTTCACGGTATTGTCAAAGGATTTGCTACCTGATTGCTTGATCAGCGATCGTTTATGATCTATTTCGGCATGCCAGTCCTTTTTAAGATAAGGGAACATCCATTAATTACGTCACGTTAAAATGGGAATAATACATTAATACAGTGCTCGTCACACTTTCACAAACCCCCCTCCCCCCTATGACCGTGACGTACTTAATAGATGGCCCCTAAGGAGCTGTAGTACTTCCGTTCAATAATACGGTAACTGGTCTGACTTGTGTCATCTAAGCCTGTTCATCGTAGTGCTGCTTCCATCTTCCTGTTACCTGATGTTCATTTGATTAGCTACCTGCTCCAAGCATCAATTATTATCCTTGAAAACTTCAGACAAATCTATGAATTAGACTTCCGTTTATACGCTTTTATGAGTGGTCTACTAGTATTATGGTGCACTTGTTTTCTTTACCTCTATTAAATAACTTTAAGCCCAGTGAAGAAATGTAAGTCATCTCTGTTCACAACCTCCATCATTTTTGCAGAAAAACCCGACGTCACCTTCATCATCAACGACATCGACGTGGTGGATCTGATTTCCGGCAAGCTGAATCCCCAGAAAGCCTTCTTCCAGGGTAAGGTGAAAGTTCAGGGCAACATGGGCCTGGCCATGAAGCTGGTGGACCTGCAGAAGAGCGCCAATTCCCGCATCGAGGAGCTGCGGGCGAAGCTGTAAAAACTGTAACACAGTGCAAAGCTAGCTTAGGTTTTAAAAGAACTGTTTAGGAGTGGCAGTTTATCAATTATTTTGGTTCCGTCGCGGCATTTAAAAAATGTGGTGATTTATTGTACACAATATTTTTACACGAAATAAAATTTACACTGGTGATAGTTAACTAACTACAATCTACGTTCATTACTGCATCCGAAGTCTATTTTAAAAGGTCTTGTTCATTATCTCGATTCAAATCTATTTATTCTTCATAACACTTCGTTTTCAAGATTATCCAAAATAAAATAAATGGATTCTAAGTTCAGCAGTTCATTCGAAAGAAAGCCAAAAATATTGTCTAATGTTCATTCAGGAAGTATCCTTGCAAATCCTTTCTATCATAAGATAAACTTAAAGACTTAGGACATGAGAAGTTTTTAATTATCTACTTTTTAGCTAAAACCTAACTTAGTAGTAACTGGATTTTCATTCACAAAGGCAGAGTTGGTAATCGTCTAACTCCCCGTTCATTTTGCTATTGTACAGTCTATATCGTCCTCCTAATCCTACCCACCACGCGCTTAATTGGTCTTCACTTTGGGTTCACTGAACGCCGAAACGCCGCGACAGCAAACTCGCTTCACCAGCCAGAACCAGCACAGGTGGTACACAAAGTTGAACGCATGCAGGGCAAAGTTGACGTCCAACAGGTGGTACACGTACCACGGCAGCTCGGTGGAGTAGGACTTGGCCAGCGGGAGACCTCCGGTGGCCACCACGTGTTCGCACCACCAGACGGCCGTTTGGACCGGATTCATCGGCCGGTTCCGATAGGAGTACGAAACTTGCTTGGCTTTCTCCATGGTGGCCGGCTCAAGGGCTTTCTTCAACGATTCGTAGACGGTGTCGCGGGTGATTTGTTCGTACGGCAAAACCACGCCCATTCCGCGGTGCTCCAGTGCGGCGGCATTGTTGTACTGTGGGAAAGGAGAAATTGGACGTTAGTTTTTAGTTAGACAGAAACAGTGTATTTGGAGAAGGCTATATCGTACCTGATCTCCGTACATGGGAGTGGCAACCACTGGAACTCCGCAGTAAGCCGTTTCGGAACTTCCTAGCAGTCCACCGTGGCTCATGAAGACACGAACCTTTGGATGACCTGCGATGAGAAACGAGAATGATAAATATGTCATTCTTTCACGAACAAAATGTTCTGTCGAAATAATTTTCTCATGACGGTAAAAACCACAATTGTACGTGACTTACAAGGTCAGTCGAGAGAAAGAATTGTGAGTCACCGGATACCTCACATATGTACGTATATGTGCAATGTGCATTGATTGTTATAACCATGTGAATAACAGCTTTTTACTCCATTTCAAATAATTAGTACACTACTCATCTCGACTACCACCTTTTTTGCATCTTTTTTACTGCCCCCACTCGCATAACAGTCCCATCTTTGCTGGGTTTCCTATTCATATGGGACAGTATTGCGGTAAAATAGAAAAAAAATCCAACGGCGTTGCGGTGGTTTCGACCGCCGCAGTCGTTCCGCAAACGTCAAAAGTGCTCGGCTCACGCTAAAAAGCTCTCACTCACTTGGTTGCCATAAAATTCAAAAATGATGAAAATTGTTTCATTTATGGTTTATGTAATCGCAATTGCTGCCACAACATGTAACTTATTTCTAAACTATATTAGGTGTAGTTTTAGCACTTTAGTATGCAGCTGTATGCCTTTAAACATAATTTAGATTTTCAACTATTTATTTTTGTTTCAAGACTGTGTGCATACTTTTTGAAGTGTGCAGCAGTTTGACGTTTGCGGAACAGGTCTTCTTTGTCTTCTTCACTCCGCCAGGTTGGAAGATTTCTCTGGATAAGCAATAATGCGAGTGAGGGCAGTTTAGCGGAATTCATCTAAGAATTTCTTGATATATTGCGCATTTCCCACCCCACTGGACCCCTTTCGCAGTTAGAATAAGTGCGGGATCGTGAATAAAACTGCGATTTTGCATCGAATCGTGTCGGTGTCTTCTGCGCACTTATGCATTACAAAGTGCTGAATAAGTGCGCAGAAGACACCGAAACGATTCGATGCAAAATCGCAGTTTTATTCACGATCCCGCACTTATACTAACTGCGAAAGGGGTCCAGTTGGGTGGGAACTGCGCAATACGCGAGCAGCTATTGCGCAGTTCCCACCCAACTGGACCCCTTTCGCAGTTAGTATAAGTGCGGGATCGTGAATAAAACTGCGATTTTGCATCGAATCGTTTCGGTGTCTTCTGCGCACTTATTCAGCACTTTGTAATGCATAAGTGCGCAGAAGACACCGACACGATTCGATGCAAAATCGCAGTTTTATTCACGATCCCGCACTTATTCTAACTGCGAAAGGGGTCCAGTGGGGTGGGAAATGCGCAATACAATATCTACAAAAAATAGCGAACTACTGGGATTGAATCGACTGTATGGTACAATTAACTGTTTTTGGCTACGCAGTCATAAAATGAACAAACGACGTTATTTATTTGCCCAACGTTTCGACACAAACCCCGTGTCGAAACGTTGGGCAAATAAATAACGTCGTTTGTTCATTTTATGACTGCGTAGCCAAAAACAGTTAATAGCGAACTACTTTTAGATCTACTTAGAAGATAAGTTCACAGAGTTCCCAAGTAACATTTTGATGACGAATTAGACTAGTAGAGGTTTTAAGAACCGACATAAAGCCTTATACCTGTTATTTTGGTTTTATGATGATACTAAGAACCTATTCTAGTCTATTTAACTAAAAAAAATACTTTGGTTTAGTATATTGTTGGCAGAGCCGTAGCGTGGGGTTGGCCAGGTTGGCCCCCGCCAAGGGCGCCAGCCGCAAAGGGGCGCCGAAAAGTCCTAAGGCTAGAGGAAAACAGGATGATGCTACTGTTTTCTTGAATGTTATCAAGGTTTCACTTTTTTCAGTATCTAAAATTGGTAATATGTTCTTTAGTTTTCCGTATTCTCATTTTTTTTTAGTTTGTTTTAATTTATTTTGAACATTTACCATAATGTTACCTGGGAATTTATCTAATTTTTATTTTTTTTTGTAATTAGTTAAGCTTTTTTATCGAGCAAAGCAAGATCAAATGCTTTCAAAATTACAGTGATTTTTGTTTAAAAAAAATCCTAGATATTCTCACTAGGTTACTTTCGAAAATTTTCTTCGCATTCATTGATTTTTTTCCTTTATTCCTCAAGAAATTCAGGAAGTTATTTTGGAATTAATTCAGAAATTGGTGAAAGGATTCCTCCTTATATTCCCCCAAAGATTTGATTAGACAATTTTCCACAGCTTCCTTGATAAATTTCGGTAGATACTTATCTTTCAGGGATAAATTTTCTTCAATTTCCTTCGAAAATTTTACATAACTCTATTTCTCATTACTGCTGTTTCACAATTAATGTCCAGGAGTCCTTGAGGAAATTCTTCAATGAATTTCTTCAGAAATTTTCCAAAGTTTCCTCCAGAAAATCTTATAGAGATTTCTGCAAAAATATTTATAAGGATTACTTAGTAACTCTAAATTTCACCAGTAATTCCACCATGGATTCCTATAGAAAATTCAGCAGAGATTCCTTCAGAAATCTTTCCATGGATTTCCTCCAGGGAAATGCCTCTAAGAATTCCTTCAAACATTCTTCCAGGTATTTTTTTTTTTAATCGTATATAGATTTCTTTAGAAATTTTATCAAAGTTGTCAGAAAGTCTTTGGTAGATCCCTTTAAATTGAAGAAATCTCTAATATAGCATAGATAATCTTCCATTGATTCCTTCCGAAATTGTTCCATGCTCACTAGAGATTGAAGAAGATTTTCATGAGATTGCTTAAAAAAGTTTTGCAGGGATTCATTCAAAAATTATTCCAAGTATTTTTTCAAGAGTTCTTCCAGTGATTCTCCACAGTTTTTTACAAGAATTCCTTCAGGCATTTCTTTACGAACTATTCCAGGAATTCCAGCAAGAATTACTCCATGAATTCCATTTGGATTTTTTTCTGAAATGTCTCCCGGATTTTAATATGCACCGGATATTCCTGCAGGAATCCCTCCAGAGATTCCAACATATACTCATGTAGAAATATCTAAAGGAACTTCTCCTGGTATTTATCCAGGCTTACAGGTCTTCTGGGAAATATTTTGAACAAACTTTGGTAAAGTTATTGAAAAATTCTAGTGAAATCAATTGAACTAATCGCCCAAAAAATTTTTTTTTTTCCTTTATTAAGGAGATTTTCAGCCTGAGGCTGGTTCGTCTCCATAGAAAATTCTTACAAAACAACATCTTTGCATACAAAAGTTCATTTTTTAACGTTCCTCAATTTTGATTTAATTGCAGTAGTAACCACTTTTTCTTTATTCTGGCAACCTTGCGGCATGCACATTTTTTTGGGATCCTTTTTCTGTAGCCGAGTTGACAGTCGCCGTTTGTTCGTTTCTGTTTCAATAATTTCCTGACTCGAGCTGTTGGTTTCGTCTTCGTTGCTGGTGCTGCTGCCCGTGTCTTCTTTTTCGTGGTCGGCATCAGATTTTGGAGCACAATGCGGTTCAGATGGGATAGCGGCAGTTGTAGTGGATGGCACGGATGGTGTTTTTTGTTTCCCATTGTGTGTTACCACTCCGCTCAACGCGGGGAAATCACTCTGGGTAAAAAGTAATGCTGTTTTTGGTGAGGATGATGTTGTTCCTTGCGAAACTTCTGAACACTTCCGTTTTGGATGCGCTTCCTTTTGGCAGAACCTGCAACTTTTGACCTGATTTTCGTAGGTCACCAAGGTCTGCTGATTCTCGATCTCGATGTAGGATGGTATCGGTTTAGATAGATGCATCCTCAGTAAACGAACTCCGTTTGGTATTCCTGGAAAATAATGCTTCCAGCGCTCCCTTCCGATAGAGAGTACCACACCGTATCGGTCCTCCATATACTTTTTCACGGTGGTATGAGGGATGTCCGTTGACAGATCATGGATCCGAACGGTAACGGCATCATCATCTACGTAAACTGGTATTTTAAAACTTTTTCCTTCGTGAGCTACTACGTGTCGCATATTGTGTGCATCATGGTATTTTTTAGCTAAATCAGCATCTGATAGTTCAATCAAAACACAGTTTCGAATGGTATGAAACTGTATCATTGCAATATCTTTCAGTTGAAGCTTGATTTTCTCGCACAGAAACTTCTCAATATTGGCCGCATCCGGACGCACTGGAAGAACACTAAAGTCCACGACGAGTATGTTTTTGCGTACATTCGCCATCGTAAATTGCTTTGTAATCACGGAGAAAATTTCGCACACGTCTGTTGTCTTCAGGTGGTGACTGTCAACTGTGAATCGCCCAAAATTGTTAAAATGGATCGTTTGAGGATACCTGAAAACCACTCAAACCCAAGTATTTTCGAAAACAAAATTCAGTTGAAAAAAAAGAATATAAGAAGATGAAAAAAAAAAAAAAAAAAATACTGTAAGACTCTTGAACAAATTTATGCATGTTGAGAATCTGAAATGTTGTTTCTAAGTTTCTAATTATTGTGCTGGGCTTAGTGTGATTCTTGAAGTGCAAAATGTGTTCGTACGTATACTCGTATAAGAGTAATAAATTTTGGTTTTTTGGACAACTCCCATTGAAATTCCCAAAGAAAAACAAGAATCAAAAACTTTTTAATAAAATATAAAAAAAAATCGGTAGAACATGTCAAAGCTCTATCTCTTACGGTTTTCGAAATATGGAGCGTTTTGTGCGAAGTACCCCTAAAACTAGTTTTTTCATTGTAGCTTCAACATATAAAATCCTACAGTTTTGTGACCTTCTACAAACTTGTTCAGGACGTCGAATTACACATTTCTTCAGAAGATGTCAAGTCATTATATCTTAAAACAAAAAAGTTATAGGCAAATTTATCATATTTTAAGGTGTACTTTCACCTTAAGTAACTATTTCCGGCGCAAAATGGCGCAGATGGCTCAGTCGGTAGTTGAAAAATTAATCATTTAGGAGCCCGCAGTAATTTTTACTGTATTGCGTTATTTCCAGCAATATTTTACAACATTTTTGAGCATGATTTATTTATTTATTTACCTAAATTAGCGACACTTTACTCCAAAGTTGCATTCGTGTCGTTTTTGAGCATTGTTTTTACCAAACAAAATATTTTATTCATGATTTTGAATTCATATTGTTTACTATCAGATGGTCAGACAATTTCTGATAAAGTTACTTTAAAATTACCTGTTTGAAGTTTTTTTTTGGGCTGAATATTGATTAAGTAGTTAAGTAGCGCTAGAAATAGGAAGAAGGAAATATTAAACAGTTCAAGATGTGCATCAAAACACATAGTAGATTTTTTTGTTATTTTTTCATGTATTTATATTTATATTTGTTGTTTGACTTTTCAACTACGGAATCAGTATCGGAAAACATCGGGAGAAGTTTTGATTCGTCCGATAGCAGATTAACAGCTTTTTCGGTAATCCACGAGTTTGACTTACAACTGGGAAGCAATAGAAATATATCAGTTATAAATCAATAAAATACAGGGGTGCCGAGAATAACGCGTTAGTTTTTTTTTAATATATTTTAATATTTTTAATCTCTTGACGTTAACCAATTCCATGTTACGTCCCATCGTCTGCATCATGAGTTAATTGAAGCACTTTTCATATTTTTAACAGTACTTTTCACAAAAATCGGGTTGAAAATAAAATTTTATATCAAATTGATCATTTGATATAAAAGATTAACTTTATTTTCACCAGGAAATCGTCAAAATATGTATTGAAGAATGTAAAATTACAACTACCTTAATAAGAACTGCGAAGGTATTTATCAAAACGCATTTGATTTTCTAACCACCGTAGCCATTCAGTTTTATGACAATTAAGTAGGTTGTCATTCGTTTGGGCATAGATATGTTATTATAAGTTTGAAGAAATTCAATACATTTATTTGGAACTAGCTTTAGTTATAACTCTCGGGAACAATATTTTGTTCTGATGTTTTAATTTTTAGTGATAAAAACCCACTGGTTTTTGCAAAAGCGTTGTAAAATATTGCCGCAAGAAACACAGTGCAGTAAAAATTACTGTGGGCTTCTTAATTATTATTTTTTCATTTATTTTGCTTGTATTACAGGCAAAATAATTAGTTTTTGTCATGTATTTAAACCACCTTTCCAACTATTGCCCACGAGGGTTTCCACCCCCAAGTGATAGTAAAAAGTCTAATCTTTCAACTACCGACTGAGCCATCTGCACCATTTTGCGCCGGAAATAGTTACTTAAGGTGAAAGTACACCTTAAAATATGATAAATTTGCCTATAACTTTTTTGTTTTAAGATATAATGAGTCAAGTCATTAGTCGGAAGAAATGTGTAATTCGACGTCTTGAACGAGTTTGTAGAAGGTCACAAAACTGTAGGATTTTATCTGTTGAAGCTACACTGAAAAAACTAGTTTTAGGGGTACTTCGCACAAAACGCTTCATATCTCGAAAACCGTAAGACATGGAGCTTTGACATGTTCTACGATTTTTGTTCTCTTATTATGGGCTACAACTTTGCCGAAGACGTCAAACCTCTAAAAAAATATTTCGAAAAAATATTTTTTTTATCTCACTTCTAGGGGGATTGATCATTTATTACATTTTATCAAAAGACGCCTTTTAACATGCAGAAAAACTTTGTAGAACACGCCAAGCCTCTAGAACCAACCTAAAAAAAGTTATTTAATTTTGATCGTAAAATCATCGATTTCGAACACTGTGCACGCTACGGCTCTGATTGTTGGTATGAGAACATTTCGGCATGGGCTTTTACTACATGTTTGTAGTAAAAACTGCCTAAACGATTATTTTCTTGTAATGCTGAGGGTTCTTACCAGTGTTGAAAATTTCATTTTCTCATATCTAAATTCAACAACCTACAGCTCATTTTAAAAGCTTTACCTGAGAATATGGTATATGGAAAACTTGTGCGGCTAGACCAGTTCTGCATGAAAGTCACAGAAAAATAGCTATTTTTCGAATATGTAAGGTACCGTAAAACGGGATATCTTTGATAATGCGGGTAACTTTGATAGTGCGGAAGGCATTGTATAGTTTATCTAATAACTTTGATTCCTTCAACCTAAGAAAAATGATAACGTAGATCAATTCTATAATGAAAGTTTATCTTAGACGTATGCTCATTAAAACCTAGTTTATATACAACTTTTTGGACAAAAAATAAAAATTGTAGATTTTTTTGTCATTTGTCAACCCCTTCAAACAATCTGCTATACAACTTCGTTACAACTATTTTTTGAATGAATGGAACCTTATTCTCGATAGATTCATCATAGTCGATTCCAAATCTGGCCTTGAATCTCTTAACGAAGTGTGTTTTTACGAAATGGAAGCAATTTTGTAAATTGGGACATAAATCTTCATACATCGATAAACGCCTAAAAGTATGCAATGCCCTTGTAAGTCTATGTAGATAAATCTGTGTTGTTCAAAATTTGTTAATAAAACATTAAAAAACCACCCAAAAAAGAAAAGTCATTATGAATAGCATGTAATCATATATTGATATACTGTTAAACATATATTTTTACAAAGATAATGAGATTTGATAGCCAAATTCACTGTGTTTTTCACTCAGTACTCCACAAACTCATTTTATATGTAGAATTTAGTAAAAAAAAATCAGTGTTTTGATAGAAAAATGTTATCTGATATATGCCACAAAGCTTCTCTCATCATGTTCATACTCCTAAGATTCCAACCTGTGACTATTTTTTGAGATTTGATGTGTTTTCCAGGGCATTATCAAAGTTACCCCAAAATGGAAATCTGATTCTCGCTCATATGGAAACAAAAAGTCACCCAAAATATTTCAGATTATCGAATCTTTCAATTGATATTGATAACTGATACCCCAGTACTTGTTTCAAAAATATAAAAGTCGGCGAAAAACTTTGACATGGAAAAATATTAAGAAAATTTGCTGAAAAACTATCAAAGTTACCCCGTTTTACGGTAAGTGTCACGGACTACCTTTGAAAAACGCCAATTGATATTCACCGTGAATATCATTGGCATTTTTCGGAGGTAGTCCGTGGCATTTACCAAAGAATAAGGATATCAGGAATGACCACTCCGCTGATGTTCGGGGGGACACTATCGCAGCGCTATCTGCGGATGAAAGTTCAAACTTTTATATGGCAGTCTGCGTTACTGATTGAATACGGGTACCAAAACGTACGCACACCACCTTCTCTTATGACAAATCACGAACACTGTTACAGAGAGATCTTCCACCTTAATACGCTTAGAGAGCGCCACTTGTCTTGTCGCTTGACGTTTGCATAGAAAAAGGTAAAAGATGGCATTCTTTATATTTTTATTGTTTGCATTTACTTTAAATATTCGAAAAATAGCGGTTTTTTCGTGACTTTCTTCCGTGACTTGCTCCATGAGTTGATTAGAATGCTCCAGGTGTTCCTTCTTTTTTACTCTCATCTTCACCGAATCCTCCGGTAGTTCCCGAGCAGAAAGGAATAACATAAAATGTGTTATATTGGAAAAATAACTGAGTAACAAAATCAGGAATTTTTGTGTTATTAACATTGCTAGTTATCAACAAGAATTGCTGTAGGAATTACTACAGGAATTTCTCCTGAAATTACTTCAGTTCCATTTATTGCGGGAAATGCTTTAGTAATTCCTCGCATGAATTCGGCATTACTCGCATGAATTACTCCATGAATTCTTACAGGAAATACTCCAGGCTAGACTCCAGGAATTCTCCAGTGTTTTCTCCAGATATTTCTTCAAGGAATTCTTGAATAAAATACTGGAAGTATTTTTGTAGGAATTCTTAGAGATATTCCTGAAAAAAATCTTCAAGGAATTCCTGGAAAAAATCATAGAGAGATTCTTGAAGGAATTCTTGAAAGATTTCTTGGAGGTATTCCTGTAGTAATTCACGGAAGGGAATTCTGGAAGAGATTGTTGGAGCTTGGAGAAGTTCTTGGCGGATGTCTTGGAGGAATTCCTGGACGAATTTTTGGAGGATTTCCTGAAGGAATACTTGGAGGAATTCCGGGGGGTATTCTTGTAGGAATTTCTGGAGGTACTTATTGAAAACCTCTGAAGGTATTCCTAGAAAAATTAATAAAGTAATCTTTGGCCAAATTCCTGGAGAGATTCTTGAAGGAATTTTTGACAGAATTATTGGAGCTGGTCTTGAAGATATTCTTATTAGAGTTCCTGTCGAAATTCTTGAAGGAATTTCTGGAGAAATGCCTGGACGGATTCTTGGAGGAATATTTGGAGAAATTATTTGAAAAATTCCTAGAGGAAGTTTTGGAGAAAATTTTGGAGAAATTCTTGGAGTATTTCCTTGAGAAATTCTTGGAGAAGTTCTTGGAAGAAGTCTCGGAGTAGTTCCTGGAGAAAGCCTTGAAGGAATTCAAGGTTCCCTGAAGAATCTAGGAGGTATTCATAAAGGAATTTTTGAAGTTTTTTTTGTTCGCGAAGGAATCCCTCGGAGTATTCCTGAAGGAACCGCTTAAGGAAAAATTTCTAGAGAAATCGCTGGAGGAACCCCTGGGGGGCTGTTCATGAACCACGTAGATCAAATGTTGGCCATCTCAGCCATGAAGATCATTTGTATGTCAGTGGATGAACAAGTAACACAAAAAATACTCAAAATATTATGAGATACAGCAGAGGCAATCGTGAAAGAATTACATCGATAAAGTAAAGAATTACAAGAGTAGAGCTTGTAGAGCTTGAAGGTCTTAATTCCAGAAAAGTTTGGATGACCTAGATCACCAAGTTATCAAAATTGCACTCTGCGACTCCAAGAGTAGCGTAGATTATGTTCGGTGAGAATTCGCTACAATAAAAATATCCTAAGATTTACGGGTATTGCAACCCATACTTCAAAATACATGGGGTCCATTTGTATGCCAGTGGACACCTAAATAGCAACAAATAGAGATACTCGTAATATAATGAGGTGCAACAGACGCAATCGTAAAAGAATTATGTTGATAGAGTGAAGAAAAACAAGAGTAGAGCCTGTAGACCTTGAAGGTCCTAATTCCAGAATAGTTTGGAAAGCCTGGCATATCCCATGAATGCACTAAAAGCATTACAGCTATGCACTGAAGTTCTATCAGTAGTATAGAATACATTCCAGGATTTTTTTTTTTACAACTAAAGCATGATACAGTATGTAGATATGGAAACCCAAACTTCAAAGGCCCCGTAATGTGGGTAAATCACCTTAGAATGGTGCATTGCGGCGTAAGATCTACCACCACATTAAATTTCGATCTTGTTCATGTTTTCATGCCTTAAGTGGCCGATCAGTGGTGAGCAGACATTCCAGGATCGAGATTTAATGTGTTTTTTAATGTTTTGTTACTAATCCACATTTTATTTCAGGAGTAATCAGGTAAATGCTTTGTTTATAAATGCTTATTAATCATGTTTATGATTGTTTTTCAAACAAATGTATAACAAAATATATACAACACACACTGACATACATTACATATACATATCTCATCATATATTGGGAAAGGGAGGGACCATCAGGGCACCCGATTGAAACGATTTGGACAGGAGCTTGGAACTGCCTCCTCCTTGTTGTTAACATTTCGTGGATTGAGGGCGGGCTCTTCGACCCCATCTATTGGGAGTATTCCGTCAATCGAGGGCTTGATTTTGCAGTTGTTCGTGAGAACTTTCTTCTGGAAGGAGATTCTTTTCCCCTGACGCGGGTTTCGCGCAAGTGTCTCTGCTTGCGGGTCCGCACAACCCTTTTTGGCCCTTCATACAGGAGAATGACTGACCACTAACAGCAGCACAGTCTTGATCAAATCGCTTTTCAGATTATTCCAGTGCTATAGGCAGCTGCCTTGCTACAATAGATGGTGGAACAATATCAAATATCATGGAAACCCAAACTTCAAAGTGTATTGGAGGCCATTTGTATTTCACGGAACTTCCAACTACCAAAATATCAAGTTGCTCATAGCATTGCGAGGTCTAATGGACATCAACGTGACTAAATTTCTGAGTCACAAACGATGATAGATGTTGTAGATCTTAAGAAAATGAATTCCAGAGTAGTTTGGATGACCTAGATTACCCAATCATGATTTTTTTCTAGGGGTGCTTTGAGGCTTTTTGAGTACCGTAGACCATGTTCTGTGATCATTCATCGTGTATAAAATTTGTTGAATATATTGAATTTGTGTCACAAACTTCGGTGTACTTTGGAGGCCTTAGAATTGCTCTGGGATCAAAACTTCAACAGACTATGATGGGTAATGATATCCTGCGTTGCGGGAAAAGTTTGCACGCAAATTTAATCGCAATGATAAATAGACGCGCGCGACTGCAAGAAACCGTTTTGGTGTCATATGCGAATTATTCCTGGGGTAATTTGCGAACTTATTGTAGAAGACACCAAATCGATTTAACGTCAAAGCGCACGTCTATTTACGATTGCGATCAAATTTGCGGGTGGATTTACGGCGAAACGCGCAGTACATTGCATGTCAAGGAGCAGTGAAAATTATTGATGATTAGCAAAACGATGAAATTTGAGCAAAAACATTTAGAATATATAAAAAAAAAAAACAAAAAAAGCCACGTATTTTCGGCTCCCAGCAAAAGGGGGGAGGGTGCAAAGAGGGGAGGTACCATGCATTTCTTAGCACAACTATTTTCCTTGACTATAAAAAAAATTCGGGGTAAAATGTTTTAAAACCTGGTATTACTAATGTTAATCACGGTTTAGACAAAGAATTTTATCCCAATCTAGTGACAAGTGTTCAAATTGGATACCACGATCTTGCAAAGACGAAACGTGCTCTGAAGGTCAATCATTGTGATTTTAGAATCTTTTTTTTTCATATCATAGATATAATTCACTCCAATATAAACCAATAAATCTTTCCACATATACTCATATCGCCGCACGTACATTAACGTTCGGTCTCTTTGGTTCGGTCGAATCATATCTCATGGAACAGAAAAAAATAATCTTCTACCTAGTGGCGTTCAGCTGCTCAACGAATACTACCGAATTGACTCGGCAGACTGTTTTCTGCTTTTCGTCTTTCATTAGACGTCTTTAAACGTTATCGATGACCTAACCCAACAGTGTGATAGAAAATTTACATTTCCGATCGAAGATTTAGAGGCACATTAGAAGTATTGGAAATGAGTATTTTATTTATTTTTTATTACAGAAAATCTAAAAAAATCGAGAAAAATGTCCTAACATAATCGATAGATATCTGTAGTAAAAAAAACATTTTCAAAATTACTTCCGCAGAAAGTTTTCAAAAGGTCCAAAATCTTCGATCTGAAGTGTTTTTCGTTTCATTAGCACCAATAAGTCCCACGCTTGGAAACCGTGTGATCTAATTTTGGGTCTGGCGATGATACAGCAAAAACAAAATAGCTTGCGCCACTCAATAATGGCTCGTCTGGCTACTGTCCTGCCCGACAATCAGCAGTGGTGACAAGTGGAAAAATATTTGATTTTTGGTATATAGATAGGTACGTATGTGTACATTTGCAACGGAAGTGTTTCGTTTGGTGATGTCTGCAGATGCAGGTATGTAGGTCAGCAGCGATAACGTGCGTGGACAGTGAGTGAGACCATGCAGAAGACGGCTAAAGCTACATGTCTGTGCTTGGGTCAATGGTCTTTCTGGAGTTAGATGGTTTCAAGACTTCTCTGGGCATAGAATCTACCACATGATACAGTAATGCAGAATTGTTAAAAGGTGCAATAGTACTTACATAGGATTTCCTTCTGTGGTAGCCACTTCCTAATGTACACGTTGGACGGCTGATTTGGCAGAGTTTCGTTCTCCCACTTCCAGATGACTCGTTGCTTAAACGAGCCCAGTGCACTCAGTAGCGCATTGCGTTTGTCCTCCGGAAGGGTTTCCGCTCGGATCATCGAGCCCCAGCTGATGTAGATCACTCCGTGGTCGGCCGTATCCAGCAGTTGCTTCAGCTTTGCGTCCAGTTCTCTGAACACCTGAATGTGCGCTCCTCCGATTTCGACCACAGCTGGAGTCAACGGCTTTGGACCGCTGAGCGAGTAGTGCTGATTGACGAACATCATGCTGGTTCGCTTCTGGAGGTCCTTGATGTCCGGCAAGCCTTCACCGAAGCGTTGTTTGATCATCGCATTGGCGGCATTATCGTTGAACCAGCTGTACATGGCTTTGAACGTTTGTGCGGTGATGAAGTTGGCCGTTCGCTGCGAGAAGCTCATCTTCTCCGAATAGCCCATGAACAGAGCTGGGATGTACGATGGGTTAATTGGATTGCCAATTCGGTCATAATGCCACGGCATCAGCGGGCAACTACTGAGCCCAATGAAGGGTGCATTCAACAGGTGTGCCACACCGAGCATACAGTCGTTGTTGAATTGTTCCACCAGTATCAGATCGTACTGGACTTTGGATTCCAGTATTTGCTTGATGGCGGCTGAGTTGAGCGCATTATCACAGGCTTGCTTACCCCAATCGTACAGCATGAAGAATTCCATGAAGTGGGAGAAGGCGGGTCGGTATTCGAATAGCTGGAAATCGAAAAAAATGGAAGGAGATTTAGCATAAGTGTACATGGGCGTAGCCAGAGTTGGGCATTTCTCCAGGAAAACCATTTCAATTTTATCATAGAATTTTAAATTGTGTGAGTCCATCCAATGATTCCAACAATAAAATTCGTCCATAATTCCTTCAGGAGTTCCACTTGGAATTCTTTCAGGAACTGCTCCAGGAATTAATCCAGTACTTCCTCCTGGAAATGTATAGGGATTCCCTTAGGAATTCCCCTTGGTATTGCGTCCAAGATTTCTTCTGGGGTTTCTTCAGGAATTCCTCCAGAAACTGCTACAGGGATTCCTCTATGAGTTCCTCCACGAACTTCTCTTAGGATTCCTTCACGATTTCTCCAAAAATTTCATCTGTGATTTCTTCAGGAATTCTTCCTGGGATTCTTCCAAGAATTCCTCCAAAGATTCACTCGAAAATTTCTTCTGTGATTCTTTCAGGAACAACTCCAGGGAAATTCCTCCAAGGATTCTCCCAGGAACTCTTTATAGCATTCCTTCAGGAGTTCCTCTTGGAATTGCTTCCAGGATTCCGCATGGGGTTTCTTCAGGAATTCCTGCAGGGATTCCTTCAGGAACTGCAACAGAGATTCCTCAAGGAGCTCCTCCACGAACTCATCTTAGTATTCCTTCAAGATATCTCCAAGAATTCCATGTGCGATTTCTTCAGGAATTCTTCCTGGGATTCCTCCAGGAATTCCTTAAGGGATTCCTCCATGAATTACTCCAGGGATTCCTTTGGAAATTGCTGCAGGGATCCCTCTCAAAATCTCTCCAGGGAATCCTACAGAAATGCCTCTAGAGATTCCAGGATTTTCTCTAGGAATACCTTCTGAAATTTTTCCAGGGATTCCTCCAGGAATTCTTCCAGAATTTCCTCCAAGAGTTGCTGAAAGGATTCCTCCAGGAATTCTAACAGGAATTCCGCTCAAAATTGCTCCAGGAACTTCTGCAGGGATTTCTCCATGAATATTTCCAGGGATTCTTTCAGTAATTCCTTCGAGGATTTTTCCAGGAATTCCTCCAGAAATCCTCCAGGAATTCTCAAGGGATTGCTTCAGAAATTTCTCCAAGAGATACCCTAGAGAATCCTCCAGAAATTCATCCAGTAATTGATTCCTCCAGGAATTCCCTCAGGGATTCTTCCAGCAATTCCCACAGGAATACCTCCAGGCATTCCTCCAGGATTTTATCCAGGAATTTCTCCAGGAACTCCTCCATTGATTTCTCCGGGAATTGATCCAGGTATTGCATCTGAACAACCCTCAGAAATTTTGTCATCAACTTCTTCAGGAACTTCTGTAGGAAATCCTCTAGGAATTTCTTCAGAAATTCATCGAGGAAATTTTTCGGGAATACCTTCAGGATTTTTGCAGGATTGTTTCCAAAGATTCCTTCAGGAATCGCTTCAGAGATTCCTCCAGGGATTCCTCCTCCTCGTCTTCCTCCTCCTCCTCCTCCTCCTCCTCCTCCTCCATCTTCAAAAATTCCACCAGGAAATTTCCTGGAATTGCTGCTGGACATCTTTCAGAAATTATGTTAGCAATTTCTCCAAGAATTTCTCCAGGAAATCCTCTAGGGATTTCTTCAGAGATTTTTTCAGGGATTCTTCCAAGCTTTTCTCCATGAATTCCTCCAGGGATTCCTCCTGAGATCTCCACAAATTTCTCCAGGGATTTTACAGGATTTTACTAGAGATTCCTCCAGAAAATTCTTCGGAGATTCCTTCAGGAAATCCTCCAGAAATTCCTCCATGGATTCTTCTAGGAATTTCTTCTGAAACTACTCAAGTGATTGTTCCAGAAATTTCTCAAGGAATTCCTCCCAGAATTCCTCTGAAGATTTCTCCAGGAATTCTTCCAGGGATTGCTCCAAGAATTTATCCAAGAATTTCACCAGGAAATTCTCCAGGAATTCCTGCTGGAGCTCATCCAAGAATTGCTCCATGAATTTTTCCAGGGATTACACCAGAAATTCGTTCAGAAGTTCCTCCAGGCATTCCTTCAGGATTCTCTCAAGATATTTTTCTAGAAATTACTTCAGGGATTCCTCCAGGAATTCCTTCAGGAATTTCTCTAAGAACTCCTCCAAAGATTTCTTCAGAAATTCCTCTGAGATTTACTCTAGGAATTCCTCAAGAGATTTCTTTCTTTCTAGGGATACCATCTTGATTTTTTTTTTCATAAATTTCTCCAAAAATTCCTCTGGAGATTTCTCCAGAAATTCTTCCAGGAATTCCTACCGGGTCTCATCCAAGAATTTATCCAGGAATTCCTCCGGGAATTCTTCCAGGGATTGCTCCAGGAATACCTGAAATGATTTCTTCATACATTCCTCTCAATTTCTCCTCAAAAATTCATTAAAGAGTTCCTTATGAAATTTCAAAAATCCTTCAATCATTTGTTTTTGGGATGTACCCAAGAATGTTTCCAGGATTACCTGATGATTGTTTTTAATTATTTCAAGAAATTTTGGAGGAATTTGAAGATAATTTAAAAAGGATGCACACAGGAATCAGGAAATTATCCAGGAATTCTTTCAAGATCCCCTTCAGCAGTTTCTTCAGAAGTTTACTAAGGGATGCCATTAGCAATTCCTACAATAAGCGAGACAATAAGTCCTCCAGTGATTCTTACATGCTAAGAGTGTTTTCAGATATTTCTCCAGGGATTCATCCAGGAAAGACTATTTCGGAATTCTTCATAGTTTTTCTATAAATTCCTTCTTAAATTCCTCCAGACAGTTATTTTTGAATGAATGCCAGGATCTTTTCAAAAAGTCCATTATTTGAGAGTTCTCCGAAAATACCTGCAGCAAAATTCTTCAAGAATTTCTCTAGGCATTTCTTCCAGGAATTCTCACAGGAATAACTCGAGGGTTTTCTTCAGTGATAGTTTAAAGGCTTTTATGAGAATATTTTAAAAAATATTTCCAAGGATCCTCCCGGGAATACGTCAATTGATATTTTTATAGGATTATGCTCTGAGATGAGTATTTGCAGTATATGAGTATATAAAACAATCTTTAGGGAGATTTCGACAAGGATATACTCGGAACAATTCAACTGAAGGCTTATTCTTAAAGGAATAGAGGTCCAGGACATTCCAAGATTGCCAATAAGCATATACACTGTGGTGCATAATTGATCGGACAAACGCTGATTTTCATACAAAATCGCCATGTTTGAGGTGCTGTAACTATGGTTTGCTTTGGTGGATTGAGCTCAATTTTTGACACGGAACTACGAATATGCTGAATTTTGTGTATACAAAGTATAACATGTTTTCGTTCACAGGTCTGGGCGTGGCACGGCGTTGAAAATATTGCAAAAGTGATCGGACAGCGGTACCCCTTTGATTTACACGCGTGCCGCTGTCCGATCACTTTTGCAATATTTTCAACGCCTTGCCACGCCCAAACCTGTGAAGGAAAACATTTTATACTTTGTATACACAAAATTCAGCATATTCGTAGTTTTGTGTCAAAAATTGAGCTCAATCCACCAAAGCAAACTATAGTTACAGCATCTCAAACTTGGCCATTTTGTATGAAAATCGGCGTTTGTCCGATCAATTATGCACCACAGTGTACAATTCACATATGTATATGTATATGTACAAATTACTGAAAGAACTCCAGTTAGTCATGGAAGACATTATGCAGACATTTTGAAAACAAAAAATCTTCGGCCGGGGTTTCATTATGTTCTATTGGAATATCTTGTTTAAGGCAATCAAAAAGAAACTTCTGGATTAGTCCTCAAAAGAGTTGGTAATTTCCAAAAGAGCTCAGCTTTAATTTCTTACGAATGTTTTGTAGATATCACCAAAAAAATCTTAGGTCCAGAAGAAACAATGCCCGAGTAATCCTAAAATTCTAAATCTTCCAGAAACTGTCCACCGCTAACAGCACCACGTTAACTTGTGTAGAACAGGCGAGCTATTTTCAACGTATTATTCAAAATACAACATCGGGAGTGCTGAAGGGTTAAATAGGGTGGGGCGGGGCAAGATGGGTCAGTGCCATTTTTGGGCGCATTACTCATGTTTTGTTGATGTTAATAATTTTGTTAGATGACCAGCATGAATATACAAAAGTTTGGAGCATTGATTGAAAAATAATTATTCACTCTTATTGGAAATAAAAAATAAAATGGTTTTTAGCTACCATATAATCTCCATATAAACGGCCGCGGGGCAAGATGGGTCACCTTCAATTTATTGTTGGAGCATTCAAAAGTTAATTATTTTTTATTACAAGACCATCTCATAAATGACTTCAATCAATCAATCAATCAATGAACGCTCAAAATTATAACATAAAATTATGATAATTTTTTAGTGAAAACATCGATTTTCAAGTCGCCTTAGGACCACTCAAATCGTAAAGTTTTTTATATTCCAAATAAATTTATAAAATGTTTACTAGTAGCTCTTGTTTACTCAGTATGGATATGGAGCATATATGAATGCGGAACAAATCTCATATTTTGACGTTTTTCGTTGAGAAAATGTGAATTACTTAAAAGGTGACCCATCTTGCCCCGCACTTTTTTCACGGCGCCAAATTGATCACTTTTTAAAACTGCTCGTTTAACATCATATTTTGTATGTAATGAACTTTTTATCGCCTTTTAGCATAGCTAACTAGTGTATTAAAGAGTAGCGGACGAATACAAACCAATACGATTTGTATTTACAAAGTTATGGTGACCCATCTTGCCCCGCCCCACCCTATTTTAGAGTGTAATATTATTATATTCAATTTCATCGTGTTGCGTTAAGTTATAAAAACTAGTAGGTAGGTATAAATTTGCCAAGGGTGCTTGGACCCCCCCCCCCCCCCTGACCAAAAAGCTGCCTACGCCCTTGTAAGTGTAGGTTGTAATTTAAACCTTATATTAGTCCACCTTAAATTGACCTGATGTCTCCGCATTTCTTAATTTTTATTTTATTTAGAAAAAATCAGAATCAAGGTGTTTGAGTTATGATAACTTGCATTGTTGTCGTCTTAACCGTTTTCTTTTTCGCACATTTGAAAGTGCATTAAAAACGCAGTTTTAAGAAATTTTGGTGAGCTCGTTTCATACTACTTCTGCTATTCACTCTAGATCTACATTTTCTATTTTTGTGTTTGTCGATTTTGTCCGAATTTCAAATGTATTCAATCAAATTAAACCAAATGTCAACAATCTTGTTCTCCATCACTTCAGTTGGTTTATTATGTTAGTTCTTTCCTCATGTCTCTATCAGTTGTGGTCAGTCAGTCATTCAGTGATCAAATTTCTTACTTATTCCGTGTTATCAAATTACTCACCTCGAAGCTGACCGAATCCGACAGCAGCTTCATTCCTTCCAGCGGTATATCGACATAGTTCGGCGGAGGGTCATCTTTCGGGAAGTGGCTTACGACAGTCACCTCGTGGCCCACCGCAGCTAACCCCTTCAGGACTGGCTCGAAAAAGTGAAAATGACTGGCGCCCGGATGGGGGAATAGTCCCAGAATTTTGTACGACCAGGCCGGTTCACACGCTAGGAGGCTCAGAAGCGCCAATATCACAGCCAACGGTTTCATCCTGGCGACGGCGTCGACTCACTTCATCCAACCTACCTGTTGCATGCATAATGAAATGAGGTTTTAAATTTCAGCTGATTTTTTAAACAAAACTCGTTTTGCTGATACACGACACCTTTCGTGGAGATCGCAGCTGGATCTAAATCTTCAGAGATAAGTCAAGAGAGCTTAAGCAGAACAGCACCACAAGAAACGATTCAATCTCAGCTGAACGCAATTGGATGGATTGGTTGGCGGTCGTCAGCTGATTGTTATTCAAGAGTCGTATTCCTCTCCGAATGGAAACTCTCTTAGACAGTGTGGAGGCAATTTGCGCACACGTCTAACTCAAGGTCTTTGCTTCTCCCTTTTCATGCTGTTATGCCTTCATGAAGTTTCGGTTTCGTTTACGTTCTTATAGCCCTGGGAGATTGCCAGTCTAATATGGTTTGAACCATAAACAGAAAACAGACAAATAAGCAATACTGTTTGAATTGGGTGAGATCAGTACCCCAGTAATGATTTAGTGTTAGATAATTTCGGTCGTTTCAGAAGCAAATTAGCGAACGCTTAATGGTGCGACATGATGACTTTCAAGTCGTAAAACAGTGGCAGATTACACACGACATATAACAAAGTATTGCTAAGTCATTGCAATTTCGAATAACAGGTACTATGACGGTCAGCTTCGAAGTGATTCAAGCATTTAATCTCGGAAATTTACCGGATTTGTTCATTCATGATGAGTTTTGCTGACCTATACGTAAACAACAAACAGGCACGACTTACTTAGTCGATAGATGTGCTTGAATGGTTTTGTGACGGAGTTGTGACATCCTCATAAATCGTTAACTCATTTTACCTCAACTGATGGTGGTTTACTTTATGTTTCAATTGTAAATTAATTTACAAACAATTCAAACAAAAATGTAGTAAATCATACACTCATCCATCATTTATTGTATACTACAGAAACTCCGCTTAACAAATGCACTCCTTAACATAATTATGTACGCGACTATAGTACCAATACTTGAATTCTTGCAGGCTTGACAGTTTTTTGCAACTTGCCGAACCACGGTGCGAAGGTTCGGCACATGAAAGCGTTGACGAACTTCATTGTGGACCATCTCGTAATTCGCATGTGTACGGTGTACGTAGCCCATTGCCCTCAGAAGGCGTTACCGTCTGGAGAAGTTTCCCCAACAAATTGCTTCCTCGGTGGAGCCACCAACCGCCTCTTGGTGAACCGGACATGGTCGAAGCTCTTCGTCCGTAACGAATGGACCTAATGACGATTTCTTCGGCCACTCCGTTTCCGGAAGATATAGGAAACTCGGCCCTCGAAACCAGCGGGATTCGACGTCTGTGGATGGTCCTCTCCCCCCACTTGGTGGCCTCATCGGCTACGTTATGTTGCTTGGGGACCCATCTCCATTCTGTTGCCTCCGTTTTGTTCAGGATCTCTCCTACTCGAAATGCCACGAACTGTCGATACCTGCAGTGTTGTGATTGGATCCACGCAATGTTGCCGAAAAATCTGTCCATAGAACTCGGCGACTAATCGGAATCGTGTGGTATTCGCAAACTGATTTTGATAATCTTGCTCCCAGCAGTGCACCCATAAGCTCCAAGTGTGGAACCGACAATGATTTTAGTGGAGCTACCTTTGCTTTGGCCATCACCAATGTGCAAAACACCGTGTCACTCACCGCTGTCCGAAAATAGGCTGCTGCAGCGAACGCTTCTCCACTTGCGTTCGTGAAATGGCGTTCGATGAAATGGCGATTCTGTACCAGAGCAACGGAAAATCCAGGAAACTCATCGAGAAGACCAGCCCGGTCTACAAGCTCTCTCCATACATCGACCACCAGGGAGTAATGCACAAGGACAGTCGTATATGATCGGCAGCGTATTTAACCTACGTTCCCGATTATCTTACCTAGACGCCATCCTCTGACTTTGCTCCTGATCAACTGGTACCATCGTCGCTACCTGCATGCGAAGCACGAGACGGTCCATAATGAAATTCGTCAACGCTTTCATGTGCCGAACCTTCGCACCGTGGTTCGGCAAGTTGCAAAAAACTGTCAAGCCTGCAATTCTTTATCGAAGTCCGAAACATCTACCCAACAATCTCCATCCTGGGTGATTGCCCGCCATCGCCTTGATCTGTGGCCAGGTCAAATTTCTGTCGACTTGCTTGATTTTGTTGTAGATGCTGCGCTGCCCTGAGCCTCTGGGTCTGCCTCTGCTTCGACGTCCTGCTGGGTTCCCCAGCCAGCAATTTGGTTGCTATATCGAAATTGCAACTGAAATAGTCACACATATATAGCACCAAAGAAATCGTATTCAATGCACGAAACAGGCATATACATACTAAAGTGGAGGCCATATCGAATCATATATACGATTACTGCGATTCCATTCAACATAATTTACGTTTTCCGGAAAAAAATCTACGATTTCGCCGATTTTATCCGTCTAAATATACGATTATGCATGATATTATTACGATTGGGAATACCAATATACGACTCAAGATTTTCAAATAAAAAAAAATGCAAATGGTGTTCAGTGGGAAACGAACTTAGGTCCTTTGATTGAGAACTGCGCGTTATCTCTATTGGCTATATCGCCAAGTTGAAAATAGAGAGTTCAAAATGAATGGCATGAAACGAATAAAAATTAGCATGATACGGTGCGAGACTTGTGGTGGGAGCGTTATTGTTGTGCAATGAGTGGCACCAAAAGTGGTGCCGTGCAAGAGGCCCGGAATTCACATCGTTGTTGGAATCTATACATCACTTACAATAATCTGCTAGTCATCTGCTAGTATGAAAACCTATAATGAATATAGGTTGAAATTATTGGTTGAAATTATTATATATTATGGTTGAAATGTGTCAACAACAACAACAAAAATACACATTTGTGATGAATGCTATTTTTTTCTTTTTCTCCATCATACAAATATGTAAACAAAACCATTTACGATTTCCGAAATTAAGATTCGACTATTAAAAGGGCGACTGTAAAAATGAATATACGATTTCTACGATTTCATTCACTTCGTATACGACGCAAATGTGACGCAAACGATCAATATACAACATTGTTATAGTTGTATACGATTTCACCGATTTTGATCATACCTTTAGGTAGCAAGCTCGATTTGGCAGATTCATATACGATGTGAAGCGACGATTTCCACGATTTAAAGAAATCATATATACGATGCTAGCGAACTTGCAGCTTGACACTAAGAATGTATGTTTTTTTCAAGATTCTATCCGATTCTGTGCGATCCTACCGATAGTATCTCGCACCTTTTATGATCGGAGACGACTATATGAAACAAAATCGCAATTGAAATTTAATTTGGCATGAAATGCGATTTTTCGCAATCATTGTCAACAAATATACATATTATTATACAATTCTGATTCAATATATGAAAATATACGATTTTTTTCACACAATGATTTACGATACGTGGTTGGCTGGGTCCAATCTAACACTTGCTTACATACGTTTCCGCCCCTGCGTAGAGTGTGGAGTGTGGCCGACCCACCTCCTCTTTCGCTCCCGAATTTCTGTCGCTATCGGCTTTGATGTAATCGACGATGGAGCTCCACGTTGGAGATCCAATTGTCAGGCCACCATGGATGAATTATATACCACAGGCATCTCTTAATGAAGGCCTGCAGCAGCAGCCGTTGAGTTTTCTCCACTGATACACACCAAGTTTCACTGGCGTACAGAAGCACAGATTTCACGTTCGAGTTGAAAATTCGGATTTTAGTGCGTCGACTAATCTAATTGTTTTTCCATACATTTCTTAAACTCGCTAAAGCAGCCCTCGCCTTCTTGAGCGCCGTTGAGTTAGGAGAGCAGCCAGTTCGTCGAGAGCAGCAGTCACTACTGGGGCCCTATTCGATTTCATGCTACGGATGGCTGTTTCTATCTCCTGTACTGATGGAGCTTCGGTATTGACACAGGTACTGCGTCGAACCCTTGGCGGATCATGCTGAGGTGTTGATGGCGTGACCGACACTTGAAAAAGGTTTCCAAAGTGCTCGAACCAGCGTTTCAACTGGTCAACCGGGTCGATCAGTAACTGTCCAGACGTGTCTTTCACGGGCATCGTAGCATTCATCTTAGTCCCACTAAGGCGACGTGAGACATCGTAGAGAAGACGGATGTCGCCGGTGTTTGCGGCTTACTCGCCTTCGTCGGCTAGGGAGTCCACTCACGCTCTTTTGTCCCGTCTACATGAACGTTGCACTTCCTTCTCGAGAGCCGAATTGCTCTGACGGGCTACGGCTTTGGCTCCTCGAGTTTTCGCCCGCTCTATCGCGGCTTTGGCTTTCCTTTGCTCCTCTATCTTCCTCCAGATATCATCTGGGATCCACTGCTTTCTCCGGGTGCGTAGCTCACCCAAGTGGCCAGTGGCGATGAAGGCGTTCTTGATGGCGCTCCATTGATCTTCTACGCTTCCACCTGTTGGAATATTCGCAGCACGGTTCTCTAGCTCCTCGACGAAGGACCTTTTCACCGCAGCGTCTTCCAGTCGGCGTGTGTTGAACCGGCGCCCGATGTTCTCCTCCTGCCGATGAATCCTAGCAATGCGCAGTCGGATCTCGTCTATTAGGAGATGATGGTCGGACGCAATGTCGGCGCTACGTTTGTTGCGAACATCAAGAAGGCTCCGTCTCCATTTTCGGCTGATGCAGACGTGGTTGATTGGTTTTTCCGTGACGCCATCACGGGAAACCCATGTCACTTTGTGCACTGGTCGATGAGGAAAGAGCGATCCCCCAATCACCATGTCATTGTTGCCACAATAAAGCTCTGCAAACATGACGTGCTCATAGTCCGAGTTGTCAAAACCAACCTTCGCGTTGAAGTCGCCCATGAGGATCTTGACATCTCCTTTCGAAATCTTGTCCACGATAGCATTCAGTTGACTGTAAAAGTTCTCTTTGTGTTGCAATTCGGCAGCATCGGTTGGCGCCTAACATTGATTCATGGTAAGGTTTCTAACCCGTGTTGTAAATCTGGCTTCAATTATCCTCTCATTAATAGGTTCCCACTTCATGAGCGCTACGTGGGCGTGAGCAGGAAACCAACTCCACGGTGGCGAGGAGCGTGTTCACCTCGTAGGCCAGAGTATAGCAGAATTTGACCCGACGCCAATCTGTGTTCTCCAAAGTTCGGCCAACGGACTTCGCTCAGTCCTAGGATCTCAAGCTTCATACGGCATGCCTCATTGGCTAGTTGTGCCAGTTTACCCTGCTGGGCTAGGGTTAATACATTCCAAGTTCCAATCCTTGCCCGTTGTTTCGCGCTTAAAGTCGTTGCCGTTGAATCAGTTCGTAGTCATTCTTTTTCGGTTTTTGTAATGGTTTTTTTACAGTTTCGGAAACAGTAGTTGTTGTTGGCTAAGGTCTCCTATCCACCGTGGTGGGGCTGCCACCTTAGGTATAGCTTCCGGTGGAGGAGCATTTCATACTCAGCCGCTCTAGATGCCAGAACAGACGCTGTTTGAGCCGCACCTCCTTGGTGAACAGACGCTCGAGACGTACCCTCTCATTCTAGCTGAAGTCAGAAGGACAACAGTGCCCAGACTACACTACCAGCTAAGCACACAACTCTTAGCTGGTGGTCTTCGTCATCGCTTGACCCGTGGAAGCATGAGGTAGGAACTTGCGAGAACCAGAGCTATGTTGGACGCTCTCCTTTTCGACACACCGTTTTGCAGCCCTTTTTTAAGTATATAAAGTAATCTTTCTTCATTCGGTGATCCTCTGAATTTGGAGGCAAGGTGTGGATCGCATTCTCCGCAACCTCTATCTACGCTACTATTTCAAGCAGGTGAATGCACTGCAGCTTTGGCTCCTCGTGTTTTCGCTCGATCATTCACTGCTTTGACGTTGCAGTGGCTATTTGAGCATTCTTGTATGACAGTCCATTATCCTTTATGCCCTCCTCTAGGTAGCCACCATTTAAAGTAATCCGTTCAAATATTCAATGTTGATAGCAGCTGTTCATAAATGCAATATTTTTGCTAGTGATGGTCACCGTTTGGTTGACCTACATTTTCCTTATCACCATTTACCTTCCTACCTTCGGACAATCTCTTATCACATCCCATTTCAGACTTTCCATTCGTCAATGATAATTCATATTCTTGTGGTTCTCTAAGCAGGACAAATGATAGGTAGATGTGAGAATTATTTAATCTGGTGTAGCTTATGATACCTACGAGTAAGTCTTTTGAATTCGCATGGTGAATACAAATATGCAAATTTGGCTAGAGAAAGCCCTTTGATTTCACAACGAAAACTCCTAGACAAGCCAACTTCCGATAAACCAAAATGAACGACGAAAAGACGCGAAATATTTCCGTAATAATAAACAAACAGGAAACGACTGACTCGTTATATATTCTGATCCTTGATACTTGTTTATGTCAAGGGTCTATCTAGCTCTACCTGAACTAGTTATACATGAAAACAATTACGAAGTAAATTCATCTCATGAAACCGGGCATGGGGGGTATTCCACCAAACATGTTTTCTTAGTCACGAAAACTGAATCAGATTGATCGTTTTTGTGTGATGATTGAAAGGGCTGGTGTTGGTATAGGTGTAGTTCAATGCTACAGCAAGTGCTCGGTTATGCTCAAAGGTATAACCGACAACGTTTAAGACTTTCACAATCAGGTTTATATTCGAAGTGCAGTTTAGTTAGCACATCATGGTCCTATGGTATGCTCTCTGCGCACGCCAATACCTATTTATGTAACTACCAGCTTCATGTCACTAATTGATCTCCACCGTCCAAATCTCGTCGCAGATCCATTTTCTTCCATCCATATTCATTGATTCATTCACTCATTGCGACAGAGCGCGAACTTCCAGGCGGAAATTTAAATCTGAAGCGGTGTCAATACTAGTGCTTTAATAGCGACCGGTCAAACGGCGAGGAAGCGTTACACAGCTAACTGTCGCAATTGGTATAATTGTACGCGCAATACGCGGTTCAAACCTAGGTAAGTAAATACCTACTTACGGCTATTGCACATGGAACATGTTAGCACTGACCTTTTCCGTTTATGCTTCTTCGACTACTCTATACCTACCTAACTAGCGAATCACTAGTGTTTCGGTACGAATGAATCGGCCTGCTATACTTAGGAACCGGCATCGTAGGTAATCGAGTCTCAGAGTCGAGCAGTTGTAAGCGTTTTGTTTTTAGCTGCGACAAAGCCACTGCCACGATGAGCACATGGTGGCAGGGTGCATATGGTGCAGCAGTAAGTGCAGCGAGCGGAAAACAGCTGGGCTCTAACTGCTGGGTAATGGTATGGATTGTGCAAACTGAAGGTATGGCGATCGCCGTTTCTTGAATACCTAGTGGATACCTTTGAAGAAGTGCTTATTTACTATGAATTCTGTTTGCATTTGTTGAGATATATTGACGTTGGAGACTGAACGTTTATCAGCCAGGGCAAAGTAATGAAATTGATAAACAGAAAAAGTACTGAGTTAGATATCTATGTATATCAGGATCTAGTAGAAATCTGAATCATAATCAGCCATAAACAACGCAGACTTTTTGTAGGAGAGGGGTCTTGCCGAAGTGTACACTCCCTAAAATTTTTGAACATATTGTAAAAATGTACAAAATTTCATCACAAGTTGTGAGGGGGGTCAGAAATAATAAAAGAAATGGTCTGTGTAGTTTATGAACAACCCCTTACTAACCGTAGAAGTGCAAATAAAGCATTTAACTGGAAGACTGTGTCAGTTTAATCCCATGACAGAAACAAGTAGCAGAAGCTATACATATTTCTGTGTTTGTGTAAAAATAATGAATATTAAAATTAAAAAAAAAAATCAGCAGCTCCATACAAAATCCATATAGTGCAACTCCAATTGTCATGAATCTTGGTGGGTTTGTAGTTCATCGTATTTTTTTATTTTAATGGCCCTCTGTTAATTTCAATTTCTGTTCAATTTCTCTTATCGCTCGTTTGCGTATCTATCCACCGTATTCTTTCATTACTTTCCTTACTCCCTCTTACTTCGAGTAGTATTCATATCACAGAAAAAGTGTTTTATGTTTTATGAGAACTTTGTCAATTATTTACTGAGATCGTCCACTGCCTATTGTATATCGTGTGGTATTCATGAAGATATTAGATATGGGTCATTCCATATGAAGTGACCGAGAAAATGTGAAAACTTGCGACCGACCATCACGTATTTGAACCGAATTTGGTTGAAACATTTGTTTAGATGGAAAAAGAAAAAATCCAAATTTTGGTGCCGATCGGATCACCCCTCGGCCCGTGGCAGCACCCCTCGTTTTGGCCGATATGAAAATTATCCTCTCTTTCTTTTATTTTTATCATTGAAACGATTGCACCTACACATTTTTGACCTTCGGCTTTTTTAAAGGGAATCATTCAGGGAATCCAGCAAAAATATATTTTTTTTGGTACAGTGTTGCCAGATATCATATTTTTCAATTTTAAAACTAAAAATCGATTTTTCTCAAAATACGTATATTTTGATTTTAAAAATTTTGATTCCATCGTGTTTATCAGACGTTTTTCTATCGAAAAAGCTTAACTCCCCAAAGTAATTTGCGTCGTTCCTGAGATATAGCGTTTTTAAGAAACAATATTCATTTTTTTCATATAAAGTATCATATAAAATCAGGTGCAGTTTACGAATTTCGCAAAAAAAATTGTTCAATGCCATACAAAGTCGTTTTGTTTTTTGAAAATTTGAAAAATATTGCTTTTTTCACTGAAAATTTTCCTTGCTTCGCTGAACAACATGACGTTTTCTTCCAGCGAAGGCTTACGCGATACAGAAAATCGCTGAATTTCACACTAACACTGCAGAAAATCTGTCAACAATAACTCAATACACATGCATTTTTAGCGAAAAGATCTATTTGCGTGACAACAATCCACTCCCATGACTACCGGGCGGCCGCCGTCAAATATCAGGATTGCCAACTGTCCGGCGACTGCTGTCAGTTTTCTTTGTCGCCGAATCTGGCGCTGGGTCTTCGGCGCGGAAACCCAAAGGTGGGAATAAAATTTTGGGGTTTGCGCGCAATAGTATAAAAAGGATTAAAAAATGTTACAGTGTTGCCAGTTCATTAATTATGAGTCTATCGTAATGGACTAGCATAACCTGTTGAACTAAAAAAATGTATCTGAGATTGAGATCATCAATTCTAAACAAATTTCATATATTTTAACATTATCTGAACAGAAGTGCTGCCAAATATGTAATATTTATTGTAGAAATCTTAATTTTATTAGAACATTAGTATGAAATCTAATTAACAAGCCAAAAGTATTTTTTTATTTAGGTTTGGTACATTTGGCAACATCGACGTAAAATATATTTCAGGAAAACATTTGATGAGTTTATTTATAAGCAACAGTGCTGAAAATGTAATTTCGATATAACTACATTCAATGACCCACAGCTAATTTCAGAAGCTGAACCTGAAAATATGGAATATGATAAAATATAAAGTATGATATCCTTTGGGATTAGATAATATTAGATACTACGCATCGTCGTGCAACTGGTAGCTCAGACTTCAGTATTTTTATTTTATATTCGAAGGTCCAACTCCTTATAAAAATCCCTGTAAAAATATCTTTCGATTGATTTTTACGGCAGTGTTGCCAAGTATGCTAATATTTAGCGGAAACGCAAACAATAGGTGCGGGTATTGCGTTTACTCTTACTGGATTGCCGAATAATAGATTGTGGCGTATCCGACACATTGGCCTATTACGTCATATTAACACAAATCAACGTGAATTATTATATAACACAACACTATGAATATCTGTTACGTAACACACATATGTACATTTCCCTTGAACTCTCACACGAAATTGTAAATATAGTTTTAGTTTCATATGGACCACCAAACCCGATAGTCTAGCTATCGTCCGAAAGAACGTCTTCTATCCGTTCCGATCTTGTAGGTACCACGGACCCTACAACTGGTGACCCCGACGTCGCGAAATCATTCGAACCGCGATTTGTCTAAAAGTGATCGAACCGCGATCGTAAAAAAACTCTTTTCGATACCGTGAAATCGCGAAATCACAGTGCCGATATCACTCGCGTGTGAAAATCGCAATGGCGACCGAAGAACTTTCTGGAGTCGCGAGCAAAACCAAGAAAGAAGATGACGTCGACTCCAAAGAACAACCGGTCATTGCCAAAATCAGTTTCCCGGATTTCGACCCGGACGACATTGAGACCTGGTTCATGTGTCTCGAGGCGGCATTTAGTGTAAATTCCATACGGAACGATAAGTTCAAGTTTAATGCCGTAATCGTTGCCCTCGGTTCGCGCGCGAAATTTGTGCACACAATGATCACTAGCTGCAACGCATCGAACACTAACGACAAGTACGACCGTCTCAAAGCAGCTGTGATGGCGCACTTCCAGCCGTCAGAAACGCAGCGATTGACCAGCCTGCTCTCCGGTATGTCCTTAGGGGACCAAAAACCAAGCGTTCTTCTTTCCGAGATGCGCCGCTTGGGCGGAGTAGGTTGCACCGACAGCGTATTGTCTAACCTCTGGTTGCGAGCCCTTCCCAACACCACTCGTTCTATTATCGCCGCCAGGCCAACTGCGACGCTCGACGAGCAAGCGAAGGTGGCGGATAAAATCTTGGAAGCACCCCGTGAGAAGATCGCAGCCGTTCAGAAGCCCGAAACCTCATCGACGTCGTCCCTCGAACAACGCATCGAAGCACTATCGAGACGCCTGGATGAAGCCTTGTCAAGCAACTTCCGTGGACGCGACCGACAACGTAGCCGTCCGCGCCATCGTTCGTCCGGCCGGCGAGAAGAGACCCCAGCGAGAAGCAAGTCAAGCCGTCGTTGGATCTGTTGGTTTCACTACCGACACGGTGCCCAAGCTAGGAAGTGTGAGAAGAACAGAAGTGATAACCCCAACGTCAAGTGCATTTTTTTCGACGGGAATATCGAGGTGTACTCTCGCCCGAGAGAGAATTAGCTCCAAGTACCACCGTCGTCGACCCCGCAACACCTAGCGAACCTACCCCGACCCAAAACACCAGCAGCCTGAACCAAACCGCGGACGTCCAGCGAATCCACATCCACGACCTCAAAACTTCGAACCGGTACCTCATCGACACCGGCGCCGACATCTCTGTCGTACCACCCACACCAAAGGAACGCCTCAAGCCAACAACCTCCGAACAACTTTTCGCCGCAAACGGTACTCCAATTCAGACCTACGGTACCAAACGCATCACCGTCGATCTTGGTTTGCGAAGAACATTCCTGTGGGTATTTGTCATCGCCGATGTGAAATCTCCAATCATCGGTGCTGACTTTCTCAAGCATTTCGATCTTCTCGTGGATCTGCGGAGAAACAAGTTGATCGATAACACCACCCGGTTGGAGATCGAAAATATCCGAGCAGCGACCGAGCCAGCTATCACCACATACGATGCGAATTCCCCGTTCGCCGAAATCCTCGCCGAGTATCGAGACATCACCGTCCTCGATATGAAACACAAACCGACCAAAGCCAACACCGTTCACCAGATCATCACCACCGGCCCACCCGTGTTCTGCCGTCCCCGCCGGTTACCTGTGGACAAGCTGAAAGAAGCGAAAGCTGAGTTCCAGTTCCTAATGGAGCAAGGAATTTGTCAGCCATCGAAAAGCAGCTGGGCCAGCCCGCTGCACCTCGTCAAGAAGTCGAACGGCAAGTGGCGACCTTGTGGCGACTACCGGAACCTGAATGCCATCACTGTTCCCGACCGGTACCCCGTGCCACACATACAGGATTTCTCCAGCATCATGCACGGTAAGAAAATTTTCACCTGTATTGATTTGCAGCGTGCGTACCACCAAATCCCAGTAGCCCCAGAAGATGTCCCCAAGACGGCCATCACAACCCCTTTCGGACTCTTCGAGTTTAAGTATATGACCTTTGGGCTCCGGAATGCAGGTCAAACACTGCAAAGGCACCTGCACGCCATCCTGGGCGACCTCGACTTCGTCTATCCCTACATCGACGATCTCTGCATTGCATCAGACAACGTAGAGCAGCACAAAGAGCACCTCCGCATAGTTTTCGAGCGGTTGAGGCAAAACGGCCTCGTCATCAACGCCGCAAAATGCCAGATTGGTCAGGAATCAGTTGATTTCCTGGGCCACGAAGTCACTCCCGACGGAATAAAGCCCAAGCGCAGCAAGGTCCAAGCCATCCTGGATGTCCCGAGGCCAACAAACGCCAAGCAGCTGAAGAGGTTCCTCGGCACGATAAATTTCTACCGACGCTTCATCCCACGAGCTGCAGCAAACCAACAGATTCTGCAGGCGATGATCGGTGGAAATGTCCGCAACGACACCACAGCACTCGAATGGAGCGAAGCCACGAATGAAGCATTCGAGCGATGCATGCAGGATTTGGCGAACGCTACTCTGCTTGCTCACCCGTCTCCCGAAGCGAAGCTCGCCCTAGACGTCGACGCTTCTAACACGTGCATCGGAGCCGTCCTACACCAGATCACGAACAAAGGCCCTCAACCACTTGCTTTCTTTTCCAGAAAATTGAGCGAGAGCCAACAAAAGGCTAGCACGTACGATAGGGAGCTAATCGCTATGTACGAAGCAGTCAAGCACTTTCGTGATATTCTGCAGGCTCGAGATTTCTGTATCTATACAGATCACAAGCCCCTCACCACCGCTTTCCAGCAACGACCCGACAAAGCAACTCCAACACAACAGCGCAGACTCAGCTACATCAGTGAGTACTGCACCGACATTCGGCATGTATCGGGCGAAGCAAATAAAGTCGCCGACATGCTGAGTCGTATCAACACCATTACCACCACCGAGGCAATCGACTACGACCGAATGGCTGAGTTGCAGAAGACCGATCCCGAGCTGCAGAAATTTTTGGAGAACCCACCAACCAACACAACCGTCAAGCTGAAGCGACTGAAATCACCTCTAGCCTCCACACCGATATACTGCGACATCTCTACAGAAGCCATCCGTCCATTCGTCCCACACGAATTTCGGCGGAGAATCATGGAGAAGCTGCATAGTGTATCCCATCCCGGAGTTCGTGCCACTACCCGACTCGTCTCTGAGAGATATAAGAGATTCTTGAAATTTCTTCAATAATTCCTCCTTGAATTACTACGTGAATTGACAGGGGGAGGCCAGAATGTTTGGGATAGGCAACTTTTTTTTCTCTCACAAAAAAAGTTCAAACCGGTTTAACTTTTCATAAAGGGTGACGCGGTCAAAATTTGGTCACACATTTTTTTTTTTTCATAACTTGAGACTGCGTACACCGAAACAGCTGATTTTTGGACCAGTAATGCTTCATTATATGTAGCTTATACCATAAACTTTTTATCAAAATCGATTAAGTATTGGTTGATATATAGATAAAACCAACGACCTACCTTTTTAAAATTTTGTGCAAAGGCGCTCCATAGTAAATTTTCGAAAATTTAAGGTCAGTAAAGCACAATTTTGATTATAGAACTACCAATACTGCTTAGATTTTTATCAAAATTTTACAGTATAATACTATTATGAAAATATGTTCTTAGTAAAATTTTGAGCCATTTTGTATGAATACTTTCAAAGTTGTAGCAGTTTAAATATGAAAAAAAACTGACCGGGTGCCACTTAAGCAAATATAACTTTGTAACGGCTGGATCAAATTGAATGAAATTTTTACACAACAATTTGATATGCATACTTCACATACAGAAAAATTTTCATTGAAATCGGTTAAGTATCTCTGGCTCTATAAATAAAACAGTAAAAATGTGTTCTTATTTGTGAATACTCTTTGCACAAAATTTTAAAATTGCAGATCTCAGGGTTCAACAATATCTCCGCAAATACTAGACCGATTTTGATGAACATTTTATGGTACAAGCTACATATAATGTACCATTACTGATCCACAAATCAGCTGTTTTGGTGTACGCAGTCTAAAGTTATGAAAAAAAAATTGTGTGACCAAAATTTGTCTTGACTTAACAAAATTTGACAAAATTTGACCACCTAAACAAATACCTATATTTTTGTAACGGCTGGATCAAATTGAATGACATTTTTACACAACATTTTGATATGTATACTAGGTTGTCCCAAAATTTGCACATGGTCGAAAAGCTTGGGGGCTCACCCTGCAAATGATAGCTAAGGGTGTTAGAAACAAACTTTTGTATGACGGCAACTTTCAAAAATGACGTTTAGAGGTCGCCCCGGCGAGATTTTTGAAAAATGGCCATTTTTCGTAATAAATTTCATACAAATATATTTTACCGTACAAAAATTGGCAATACCCACTATTTTTATATTTTTTACAGCTTGATATGGATCCAAACTTCATGGGAAAAATAATTAACGACATGTTTTGCAGGTAACTTTTTGATACTGAATTTTTGAATTTACTAAAATTTGTCATTTTTTTATATACTTTGCATTTTACCCATCATAAAAAGTATCTGAACCTAATGCTAATTTGAAACAATTTCCATTAAAAGATAGGAAATTTTATGAGGAAAAACTTTGCCGAAGACAGCATGGCGTTTTTTTCTATCCGTTTTAGAGTTATTCACGATTTACTATTTGGTGAAATCTGGATTTTTAGGTATTTAAAAAAAAAATCACAAAAGAACTGCCCAAAAACACATACAAAGTAAAAAATTACGCATGCTCAACTAGTTTTTTGTCTTCATTGTGTTCAGGAATTATGGTAGCATCATTCATTGATTTTTTCTTTCCGTTGACAAATCCATTTTCTTTGATCTAGAAAGGCGCATACTAGCGAGAAACTTTATCATTAGGTACCATTTTGAGATGCCTCAGTAGGCCATGGCATTTATAACGGTTATGTACTGACAATGGTTTATACGAGCATAATACACATTCAAACGCACGGCACATTTTCTATATCATTTAGAAGGTGATACATTCCGCAAAAAATGTCGATCTTGTTTTTCAATGATGTTGCTCAAATCGTTCAAAGACATGAATAAAACGTTCTAGTAGTCCCTATCATTTTGATCAACAGATAGGACGATAAAAATGACGTCACTTGTCTACGTCCAAAACTGTTGTTTAGCAATAATAGCCTACCTTGTCTTTTTGTATGCCGTGTATGTGTTATGGTAATCAAATTGTTCTAACCTTGGATAACATTACGTTAACTCACTGGTTCATCTCATCCCACTCGTTTCAATTTGCCTCGGTGTATCTTATTTTCGGTGTTGATAAGATAGTTCAAATCAGTAGATGTAAAAAAAGACATACCTTGCTTTTCAGAATGTCTTGAATTGGAACTTAGTATCTAAAAATTGGTATTCTTACGTAAGATGTTCGTAATCGCGATTTGAATTTGGCATGGATCAACGTATTCGCCTTTATTCACTTTGCCACTGTTTCCTGGGCTGTTTCACTGGTCCAGGACTCATACGTCTTCATGAAGAAAAATAATTGAGAATATCGACAGGAAAGTAAGATAAACGCGAAAATATGGCTCAACATTTTGTAGAGAATATCTTTAAAAAATCAATAGACTGTACGAAGCTTGTCAAGAGAACTAGCTTTTTAAGAAATCTTTGCTAGTTAATTTCCACATGAAGGAATTGAATAACAAAAAATAAAAATCAAATAATGATGTCACCATAATTCCATAACACAATCAAGACAAAAACTTGTTGAGCACATGTGATTTTTTACTTTGTAGGCGCTTTTGGGCAGTTCTTTTGTGCAATTTTTAGAAAAATACCTAAAAATTCAAATTTCACCAAATAGTAAATTGTGAATAACTGTAAAACGGATAGAAAAAACGCCATGCTGTCTTCGGCAAAGTTTTTCCTCATAAAATTTCCTATCTTTTTATGGAAATTGTTTCAAATTAGCATTAGGTTCAGATACTTTTTATGATGGGTAAAATGCAAAGTATATAAAAAAATGACAAATTTTAGTAAATTCAAAAATTCAGTATCAAGAAGTTACCTGCAAAACATGTCGTTAATTATTTTTTCCAAGAAGTTTGGATCCATATCAAGCTGTAAAAAATATAAAAATAGTGGGTATTGCCAATTTTTGTACGGTAAAAAATATTTGTATGAAATTTATTACGAAAAATGGCCGTTTTTCAAAAATCTCGCCGGGGCGACCTCTAAACGTCATTTTTGAAAGTTGCCGTCATACAAAAGTTTGTTTCTAACACCCTTAGCTATCATTTGCAGGGTGAGCCCCCAAGTTTTTTGACCATGTGCAATTTTGGGACAACCTAATGTATACTTTACATACAGAAAAAAATTCATTGAAATTGGTTCAGTATTTCTGGCTCTATAAATAAAACAATAAAAATGTGTTCTTATTTTTTAATCCTCTTTGTACAAAATTTTAAAATTGCAGTTTTCAGGATTCACAATATCTCCGCAAATACTAAACCGATTTTGATGAAAATTTTATGGTATAAGCTACATATAATGTACCATTACTGGTCCAAAAATCAGCTGTTTTGGTGTACGCAGTCTCAAGTTATGAAACAAATTGTGTGATCAAATTTTGACCTATCACCCAAAAATTGTGACTGTTTGTTCACCTACTATATGGTCGGCGTTAAGTCAGACCGGACCAACTGTTTTTCAATGATTTCGATAAAATGTCCTGCAAGCACTTGAAATTTCTAGTATTATTATCAGAAATACTATTAATCTTTTATGTAATGATACATCTGCATCAAAATAACGTCGAAAAATTTAGGTTTAACGAAAAATTGGTTGTCTAAAAAATAGTGTTTACCAGAACGGTACTAACTTCGCGAAAGATTAACCAAACGAGTTCAAATTTGTACCAATCATGCACATATAATAGGTGAACAAAAAGTCAAAATTTGAGAATTTTTGATGCACTCTATGAAAAGTTACAGCATGTTGAACATTTTTATGAGAGAAAAAAAAAGTTGCCTATCCCAAACATTTTGGCCATTCCCTGTATCCAGGAATTATTTCAAGAAATCCTGCTGCGATTTCTCCATATATATCTGCTTTGATTATTCCAGGAATTTCTGCTGGAGTTCCTCCAATTTTTTTTCTGGAAATTTCTATTAGAATTCTTTCAGATATTCCCCTAAGAATTGTTCATTCTTCCTGTGATACCCCAGGAGCTGCAGGATTCCTCCAGAAATTCTTGTTAGTATTCCTGTAGGCAGGGGGAGGGAAATGTCATTTCGTTATTTGCTAATTTTAATGCACTTAGTCGGAAATGATAATCGATGACATCATTGATCATCCATAACTAATCAGCGTTATGAACTGGTGATGCATACGAACAGAAATTTACACCGAAAGTGGTGTAAATAGAAAAGCGTCATGACATTTTTTTTTTCATGAAATTCCGTGACATTTTCCATCCCTGCCTGCAGGGCTGTATCCAGTAATTTCTGCATGAGCTCCTCTTGTGATGTATTCAGAAATTTTTGTAGATATTCCTGCAATAATTCCTCTGTGAATTACTACATCCATGAATAACTGGACGGCACAAACTGCCCAAATTGAATAGAACATGCCACTGAAGCCGACCTAGTGATGAATTTCTCTTATGACTCCTTCAAAGATCCTTCTAGGAATTTCTTAAAATGTTTATCTATAAATGCCTTAAGTTATTACTCATATAGGAATTCCTCAAGAGATTTCACTAGGATTCCTCTATTAGATTCTCTGATTGAGCATTCTCTATGGATTTTCCTGGATTACCGCTTGATATTGCTATTCTAAAATCTCTTGGTATTGCTTTAGGAATTCCTTTGCTGGAATATATCAACCCATTTCTGCGGTAATTACTCCTGGAACTACTCCAGATATTTTCCCGGTACTTTTTTCAGGAATTCTTCCATGGATTTCTCAAGGAATTTCAGCTGATATTTTGACAGAGATTTCTTCAAAGGTTGCAATAGTAAATCCTTCAATGATTTTACAGGAATTGCTGTAGGGATTCCTCCAGGAATGCCTCTTGTAATTTCTTCGGGGATTGCAGTAGGGCTTCTTTTAGAAATTACTTAAGGGATTTTTCCGGAGCTCCTGTGATGGTTTATGCGGAAACTACTTACGGGAATGCCTTGCGAGTTACGTTCCGTAATTCCTTCAAAGATTTCTTTAGAGATTTTCTAAAGATTAAGCTCTGGAAATTTATTTGGAAAGGCAGCGGAAACGTAGCCAATTTGGGCCTTGATCCGGGCAGTATGAGTATGACATACTTGTCAATCAGATGTTGGTTCATTTTCATATTTGTTTACAGCTAAAGCAAGAAGTTATGATTCAAGCTGCGCTAACCAGTTTCGCTTCCATTGCCGTCAACTATATTCTATAGACCACAATTGCTGGGAGAAGGCTGTGTTCCAGTAGGGATTTTATTACAAGAAGAAGAAGAAGGAGTGAAAGATTGAATAGTTCAGCTGTAAAATGCAAATAAAACATTCATTATGCCAAGACACTGAATATTCACTTTAAAATCCCTTTGTTGTATGTGCCCTTAACTTCCACTCGATTTTTTTTACCACAAAGCAGACCCTCCTCATGTATCTGGGGCTGTTCATAAACCACGTAGACCAAAATGTGGCGATCTCAGATCCCCCCTCCCCCCTCGTAGACTTCTGTCCATACAAAAATTTTAAAATTTGTATGGAGCGTAGACTTTGGCTAGACCGCCCCCTCTTTCCTTAAAATGTCTACGTGGTTTATGAATGGCCCCTCTTTGTGACTCCTCACTCGCTGCCAATGTCTGTGACGAGCACAGAACATTTCGACAATGATTTTTCATTAGGGCCTAACTGACTTGATCGATTTCTCTTCCGACTCTCTCTTTCGCTAATAACTTGATCAAAACAAACAAAACCATTTTTTTTTTTGTTTCTATAGCAGCATGTTGTCGTCTTCTTCGCATTTCAACCAAAAAATCTTTGGAAAACTCATTACATATTCTGTGATAACACAAAGAGAAGATCGATGAAGAGAATTCTAAAATGTCAGTTAGGCCCAAATGAAGAATCAGTGTCGATTTTTTATGAATAAAAAATTATTTTTAAATATGTCCCGATTTTGTCGGATACCTGATTTTGACAGCCCAAAATGCTATCGAAATAGGGTCCTTACTGTGCCAAATTTCCTGAAAAAAATATAAAACCAGGGCACCCCTGGTTCTAAAACCATAAAATCGTGAAAAAAACTATTGTATTTGCATAATTTCACCTAAATCACCTAAACACAATTTAACACCATATTTTTTCCTGAAAACTACAATTCAATACAAGATTCATTACTTTTGGCTCCTTCAACGTTTTCTTTTCCAGAAAACTTGAACTAGAAAATAAAACATTTTTAAAGTCGGTCAACTTGTTCGAAATTTAAGATTAAAAAAAATAGTTTTGAAAAACCTTGATTTTTGAACCCCTAATGACGAAATAATAAAAAAAGGTCTAATTATTTTCGATGAACTATCAACCCATTAAATTTCACGACAATCGGAGTTGTACTTTATCGATTTTCTATGGAATGGCTGAATTATTACTTTGTCCATGAATTCTGAGTTATTGAGTGGGACGAATTTAAGCAGAGTCAATAATAAGCCAACTTTCTTTTAAGCAGTAATTGCTTATAATAGGTATAGAATCTACTAACTGAAAACCTCGAATTAGCAGTGAATTTTACATGATAAAATCATGAACATATTTTTATTTCCAAGGCTTCCGCTGAATTTTCGTAAATTGCTAAAGAAATCTAGAAGTGCTCTCAAAGAATTTCCAAAGAGCAGGTATTTTCAGGAAATTCATACTCATGCTTGTTGACACGAATGCCACAATAATGGTAAAGTGTCGTTAATAAAAACTAATAATAATACTGTTGAAGAACGTATCGAAGCAACCTATGACCTGTAACTAGAATTAGACATTAGAAATAAATCATTACTTTAGTACCGTCCACACACGAGACAAGACGTGTTTCCTATTCTCTGCCCAATAGGTTATGGGCCAGCAGAGGTACGCAGAAGAAAATAAGAAAGTTCCGGATCTCAAGATTTTTCCAAAAGAAGCAAAAGAAGATGAACGGAGGTGGTAACGGACTCGCTTCCCCCGGACTGCCAGCGATCGAGCGGCTCGTCGGTCGTGAAAACTGGCACACCTGGAAGTTTGCGCTTCGCACGTTTTTGGAAGTCGAAGAGCTGTGGGAAGCCGTGGAACCTACTCCGGACGAAGTTGGGAATTTGCCTGAAGTCAACGCCGCCAAGGACCGGAAAGCCCGTGGAAAAATTATTCTTGGGCTGGATCCGACGCTGTACGTCCACGTTCAAGACACAAAGACTGCCAGGGAAGCTTGGAAAAAGCTGGAGAAGGTATTCGAAGACAGCGGCCTCACGCGGAAATGGGGACTTCTCCATAAGCTGATAACGACCAACCTGGACAGCTGTGGGTCGATGGAAGCGTATGTGACGAGGATGGTTGGTACGGCTCACCAACTGAATGGCGTCGGCTTGAAGATAGACGAAGAGTGGCTGGGAATGCTGCTTCTCGCTGGACTGCCCGAGTCCTACAAGCCCATGGTCATGGCATTGGAGAACTCTGGAGCTGCGATAACCGGAGACGTAGTGAAAACGAAGCTACTCCAGGAGGTTCAGCAGTCGTCAACGAGTGTCGATCCGGCGTTCGTGTCCAGAGGTCCAGGAAGAAGCAAGCCAAACGGTGTGGAAAAGTTTCCGTCGAAGGGTCCGAAATGCCTAAGCTGTGGAAGATTTGGACATATCGCTCGATTTTGTCCCTCCAAGGAACCAGCGAAGAAAAGTGTCAAAAAGGGCGACGCTTTTTGCACCATTTTATCGGTTGCTGCGATGGATGAAGCCGAAGACTGGTATTTCGATTCGGGGTCCTGTCGTCATCTCACGAGGAACGAGTCGTTGCTAAGCGACGTACACAACGCCGATGGACAAATTTTCGCTGCGAACAAGGGTGTGATGAAGGTAGTCGCGGAAGGCACCGTCGCATTGCATCCCTCATGTTCGAAAGGAACACCGATTGACGTCAGCGAAGTGCAGCTGATACCGGGACTGGCTGCAAATTTGCTTTCGGTGAGTAAAATCGTCGATAGAGGTCACACGGTCATTTTCAGGCAGCAAGGTTGCGAGGTGATCAACCCAGAGGGACGGAAAATCGCCACCGGTCATCGATCGAATGGGCTTTTCAAGCTGGATCAGCAACCCTCGAAGGCATTGGCGTGTCAACCAACGAAGTCGATCGATTTGTGGCACAAGCGTACGGGACATCTGTCCATCAAGGGCCTGAAACAATTGAATAACGGATTAGCATCAGGCGTGGATTTCGTCGAATCGGAAACTGGTGACTGCAAGGTTTGCGCTTTGGGACGGCAGACCCGGTTGCCGTTCAGCAAGGAAGGAAGAAGGGCCACGGAGATTCTCGAGCTGGTCCACTCCGATATATGCGGTCCCATGGAGGAGGTTTCCATCGGAGGCAGCCGCTATTACATTACATTCATCGACGACAAAACCCGCAGGATTTTCGTGTACTTCTTGCGCACAAAATCCGAAGAAGAGGTAACCGAAGCGTTCAAGAATTTCTACACCATGGCCGAGCGACAGACTGGCAAGAAGTTGAAGATCTTGAGGACCGACAACGGAAAGGAATTCAAGAACCGTGGATTCGAGAAGCTCCTGGAACGTCTAGGAATCTGCCATCAGACAACTGTGGAGTATACACCCGAGCAGAATGGGATGGCAGAACGGGCCAACCGGACGATAGTGGAGAGAGCCCGTTGCATGTTGCACGAAGCCAACCTGCCGAAGAGATTTTGGGCGGAAGCGACTGCTACCGCTGTGTACATCATCAACCGTTCACCGTCGAAAGGAATTCGCACGACTCCCGAAGAAGCCTGGTCGGGACAGAAACCGGATCTGTCCAACCTGAGGATTTTCGGGACAACAACGATGTCGCATATTCCGAAGCAACGGCGGCGCAAATGGGATGCGAAGGCAGAAGAATGTATCCTGATCGGCTTCGATGAGGAAAGCAAGGCATACCGGCTCTACAACAAGAAAACCAGAACCGTGTTCAAATCAAGAGATGTGACGTTCATTGACGAAGGAAGGTCAGCGGCGTGTCAAGAGTTAGCGGTCCAGAAGCGTGATGGTGAAGTGAACCTGAGAGCGAAGCGACGACAACCAACGATGGTCCGGTTGGATTTCGAGGATTGCGATGTGCCAGACGAAACCCGTGAAGTGCTGGAAGTGAACCGTACGAATCCACCCGAACAAGATGACGATAGCAGCTCCGAGGACAACTACGATAGCGCAGACGACTCTGTGACGATCCCTGCTGACAACATTGTGACGAACCCCACTGCGCTCCCATCGCGAACAGTTTCAAATCCTCCCGTGTCACACGAGGCGTCGAGGCGAAGCGGTAGGGAGCGCTTCATCCCCGGCAAGTATAAACAATATAGTATTCGATGCAAAGGTCTACCCGCTTCGACGTTTTCAGATGGTCCATGCCGAACGAGCGACGACGCGACTGGTGAGGTCACCGGTAGTTTGGCCAACAGTTCGGAATCTGCTCAGCACTCTGCGTCCCCGTCGTACTCCAATCAAAGGCCAGTTGATGATGTTCAACAAGGGTTGATGCTCAGCGATAGGGGACGCTTTCCCCAAGGCAAGTATTGTAATACCATCCCTGAAGGCAGTTCCACCGGTTATGATTCCCCGCAGCACATTTCCGATGATCCCGCTACTCCCGAAGACGCATTATCGCGAGACGACGCCCAGCTATGGAAGTCCGCGATGCAGGAGGAGTATGAGGCGCAGATGCGAAATGGAACCTGGACTCTCACGGATCTCCCGGCAGGAAGGAAGGCCATTCGTTGCAAATGGGTTTACAAAACCAAACTCGACGCGGAAGGAAGACCAGCTCGTCACAAGGCCAGGCTGGTAATCAAAGGATACTCACAGCGAAAGGGGGTAGACTATGAAGAAACATACTCCCCTGTTGTACGTCATAGTTCCCTGCGATATCTCTTTGCGACGGCAGCCCGTTTGAATCTCGACATCGATCAAATGGATGCGGTTACAGCCTTTCTCCAAGGAGAACTCTCGGAGGAGATATATATGGAACAACCGCCTTACTTCGAAGACACTCAGAACAGGACCAAGGTCTGCAAGCTGAACAAGGCTCTCTACGGATTGAAGCAATCGAGCCGCGTGTGGAACCAAAAGCTGGATACCGCACTGAAGAAGTTTGGACTGGTTTCAACGGACTACGACCCCTGCGTATACTACAAGATCGCCGGCAGCAAAATTATGTTTGTGGCGATCTACGTCGATGATGTGCTCATCTTTACGAACTGTCGTCGATGGCGGAAGCAGCTGAAGGATGATCTGGCACGGGAGTTCCTGATGAAAGACATCGGTCCAGCCAAGCACGTTTTGGGGATGCGTATCACGAGAAGCCAAGGTAAGATTTCCATCGACCAAGAAGCGTATGTGGAGACCATCCTGGAGCGGTTCCAAATGGCCAAGAGCAACCCGGTTGCGACACCGTTAAACCCTAACGACAAGCTTACGAAGGATATGCAACCAACCGACGATGAAGAGGCCGAACGAATGAAGCGTGTTCCGTACAAGGAGGCCGTAGGATGTCTGATGTACCTGGCGCAGTGCACACGTCCGGACATATGCCACGCTGTCAACGTTTTGTGCCGGTTCAATGAAAACCCCGGAGAAAAACATTGGAACGCCGTCAAACATCTGCTGAGATACCTGAGAGGCACCTCGAAGTTTCGACTAACGTACAGGAAGGACGCCGACTCGACGATTACAGGGTACGCTGACGCGGATTGGGCTACGAGCAGTGAGGACCGTAAGTCCATTACAGGATTCGTTTTCATCGCGCAGGGTGGTGCGATTTCCTGGTGCTGCAAACGTCAACAGACTGTAGCGCTTTCGACTTGTGAAGCCGAGTACATGGCACTCTCGGCAGCCGTTCAAGAAGCGCTTTGGTGGAAGCGCCTGCGTGCAACGTTTGATGTTGATGAAGCGGTCCAGATCAATTGCGACAACCAAAGCACTATCGCAGTCGCCAAAAACGGTGGATACTATCCAAGGACTAAGCATATTGACATCCGTCATTGCTTCATCAGGGAGGCTGTTCAACGCGGCGACGTCGATGTTGTCTACGTCAGTACCGAGAAACAACTGGCGGACTGTTTGACGAAGCCGCTCGCAAAACCGAAGATCGAGCTACAGCGAGCCGCTATGGGAATCCAGAGTCACTAGGTTGAGGAGGAGTGTTGAAGAACGTATCGAAGCAACCTATGACCTGTAACTAGAATTAGACATTAGAAATAAATCATTACTTTAGTACCGTCCACACACGAGACAAGACGTGTTTCCTATTCTCTGCCCAATAAATACTCATGCTTGTAGAATAATTTTTGAAGTTTTAGTAAAGTGAGCAGTAGTTAGGAATTATGTTTCAACTTTTTTAAGAGAGTTTCTCGAGAGGAGCTTCTTAAGGAATAGTTGGTTATATATAAAAAACATAAACAAAATTTAAAAAAAAATCTGAATTGGCACCCATATTAGAACATAATCTTCGAATTCTCCGTAAATATGTAAATTTATGGAATACTGAGTGGAAAATTTAGTGCATTTGACTATCAAGTTGGTAAAATCTCGCTTCTTGAGTTGTTTCCGAAATTAATCCAAAATATTATTAACACAGTGAGTTTTTAATACCTCATACATTGCTTGTCGCCCGATCATCAAATTTTTACAACATTTTAAATTGTACACATAGACAAACTTCATTCAAATAGGGGGATCAAATGCATTCACTTTCCTCTAATCTTTAACCTCCTAGAGTCATGGCCACGCTCAGCTAGGAAACGTGCAAATAACTGCTTTCGTCATTTTGGTCTTGAAATTGGAAAACTCAGCAACACCGTTGTTTGAGTGGAGGATAGTTGGCCATAATTGTAGCAATGTTTATTACCACCGACCGGCTTTTTTTCCATTTGTTAATTGTCTTGGAAGTAAATACAAAGAGTCCGCGCTGTTCTACGGCTGGGTATAGTAACATGATACGGCACATAGTACGACGGCTCAAACAACCCGCTGATCCAGCACCGCCTACTACCATGCACTCGAGGCGCCAAATGTGCAACTGTGAAGTAGTGAATGCTTCACCTGTATGGAGTAATTGACTTTTGTAACAGTCAGCTAAGGGAACAATAGGGAATAAGATGACACTAATTACTGAATGACAGTGTTTTGGACGGCCTACTAAGATCAGGATAAAAAATGTAACTTCTAAGTCTTTTAACTTTGTTGTGAAAATTTTAAATTTTGTTTATCAAATTTTTTAAACCGTATGCAATGAAAACCTTTCTGTGAAATTCCCCTAGATTTTCCCAGACACGCAAGAAATGCACTCGTTTATTTTGACACCTAACTTGGCAGCGTGACAAGTACTAAACTAAGCCGGGTATGTTTAACTTATCGTACGGCGATTCACTTTCATGATCTAAAAATGTTTTCTGCACGATTTGACTTTGACTTTGAACTTAGTATTTTTGGGAATAGTAACGTGTACGCGTAACAACAGTGATAGAGAGGTTTGGGCATTTTTTACATTTCCATTTCCATCAGATTTGTGCACCACCAACGTTGAACCACCTTGGGATCAGAGATCACCTCATGCACCACCGTCTAAACGTTTTACATAACAATGGCTTGCTTTCTGCAGCAACTGGTCACTAGGTTGCGAAACACTTCCATTCATGAACCGAACGAAAATTGGTTTGAATTCTTTTTCTTCGTTGAAAAAATAACTGCTCCATTAACGAATTTATGCCATCCGCCAACAGACACACTCTAGAGCTTATCATCCCGCGTCTGCTTCCCTTGACTTATCTGACCGATCAAGTTTCGATGTCGTGCCGTGGGTCGGAAATGACTGTTCGAAAACTGCCCAATTGATAAAGACTCACTAAATATGCTCCCCAAATCACCGCCACCACTCGATCGAAGCAATCCGAAAAACTGTTTCCTCTCTGTTACCGTTTCTAAGGAAAATAAAACACGTCCGCACGCCCCGACGTTTGCACCAAAACTGAAGCATTATAGAAAAGTTCGCGCATGCATCATTGGTCTCAGATTCGCATGCTGAAAATTATAAGGAAGGATTAGGTGCGAGCGCGCTCTAGGTAGATATTGCAACGGTGGCGGCATGGCGAAAGACTCGCGCTTGGCGCGCGCAGGTTCGATTCGCGCACGTGTTGCGGATCTCGCTCACGTGAGAGAGCGCAAGAGAAAAATTCGATTGATTGGGCACGCTAGAAACGAGCATGACACATAACGTATGTAACATTCATGCAGTACATGTTCAAAAAAAACTTATATTGTTGGAATTGCTAAAAATTACAATGTTATTCCCAGGATTTAAAAGTATTATGAAAATACGTTAGAGAATCAAAACAGATTACATTTAATTTAGCGTATCGTATGTTATAAAGAGAAGAGACATAATAGATGATGTGGATTCTCTCTCTTTCTCTGGATTTGGATGTTAGCTCATAAAACACCGGTATCGGTCGTTCTGTGTATTTATTTGATAAACAAAGGCAATAAACTTATGCGCAGCAACTTTAAATAGCATATCAATAATGTAACATACATGCTACCGAGCCTGAGACCAAGCTGAGACGTATCAAAATCACTGGGTAATAATTTTGATAGTGCATAGCATCAGAGAAGAGAAGGGCATCTCAGAACAAACCGAACACACGAGAAGTGATAAATTTTAGGCGTGAAAAATCGACTCGATTTATTTTGTTTCTTCCCATTTCGTTTCCATCGTGTATAAACGTCAAAACAACTGCATGGATCAAAGTGTATTGATTATTTCAGGTATAGGCAAAATTAATGAACAGATGACGTCATATCGATGGTAAATTATCTTATTCTTCGAAATTTTGTTTCATTGAGAGCATATCAATTGTTGTTTCGACCACTATTGCAATAATATGGTACACGTACCAAAACTGTTTTTTGCAATTGCAGGCTGTTATAAAGCATCATAATGGTGTTTTGCCAATTTTTCTTAATTATCATAACGATTTTATACATATTCCCATCACTATTGTATCGCGTACCCTATTTACGATTTTAAGAGACAAGCAATTTTGGTTATGTCCCCGAAATACATTCTAGTTAAGCAAATTTTTTTTGCGAATCAGTTTTTGAGTTGGTGTACCTGCCTCCGAAATACTTTGCTTATTCGTGTCAACACGGTTGAAATTTTCCGTGTAAAAAGTGTGGCTTCAACCGCTAGGTGTCGCGACCAACGGCATGAAATATTTATCAATTTCTGACTCGGGAGATGACCTTCTCTTCTCTGATAGCATGCTTGGTGTCATATTGATACATCAGTTCTTATCTAATCAGTTCGATGCAGGATCTCCATTGACCATTTCGTCACTGGAAAATATATATATTGTCTCCGTATCATTACAAGCAATTACTTTTCGCCAGCAGTTCTCAAAAAAATGGACGACACACAAAATTAGTAATTTTGCTAACGAATCAAATTCCAAAAAGTAATCATTTTCCATAGCAAAATCAGCCATTGCCAATAAAGAAGTAGGTGTGGGAGCAATAATAAACTCCAAAGTTTCCATAAACAAATCAAAAATTGCATAATTAATCAAAATTTCTCATTAATTTTGATTTTTGAGCAATAAAAAATGTCGGAATTTCCACGAATATTCAATTACAATAACAAACTATATTTTTCCATCAAAAAAGTTTAAATTTTCCGTAAATACATATATCGGATTTTTTCATAACAAATTAAAAGAATTTGTCCGGTATAATGCGAACAGAAATGTAATCCCCATGGTAATCCCTTTTTAAAGTCCGAGGAGCGTTAGCGAGTTCGGACAGCAAGCAATTGTTTGTTAAATTGCACACATTGTTTTAGTCTTTCTATCATAGTTATATAATGTAATATGTTCGAAATTTTTTGTTGGAAAAAATATAGTTTTTATTGCTATTGTTAATTTATTTGTGGAAATTTTGACATTTTTTTATTGCTCGAATATTAATAGGACTCGTTTGTGTTTCAATGTTCATCATGTAAGTCATAAATGATCAAAGTTGGCTGTCGGATAATTATACCCTTTTCTAGAATCGCTCTAATTTTGTGTAGAATAGCCCGATCTTTTCCAAATTTAGACCACTGATACACAACTAGTTGATGAACTTATAGTTAAAATTTGAGAATATTTGATGCCCTTTTCGAAAAGTTACAGCTAGTTGGACATTTTTTTAAAAGTGAAAATTTTACCTGTCCTAGTTATTTTGAGTATCCCCTGTCGAATACGCTTAGGGGAGAATTGATCCCTGTGAAGACTTGCTCCCCCCATATTTTCTCGGAATCAAAAACAATATGCTTCTAGCATAATTTTTACAAAACTACTCGTGGACAATAGACTATATTTTGACTACATATTTTTCGATTGTATATTGCTTTTTTAGCGTCTGATGGTTTATATTCAGTCCTTCAGAAATCTAGTAGAAGTAGGCGATTCCGAAAAACCTCAATAACTTTGTGCAAATTAAACCAAATCGTGTCAAAATTTCACAGCACATAGTTTAAATATAATACTATCAAAAGTATTCATTCGAATAAGGCTATCATAAACATGTTTTAATTAATGCAGATTAGTATACACAACAGGGACATGGGGAGACACGATCCCTCGAGGATTACATCACAAATTACACACACATTATAAATGTGAAAAATAAAATTCTGTTCGGAAGCTCCTATTTTTTTACTTGGAATTCTAGCACAAACAAACAGACGTAATACTCTGATAATTCCCAACGTACACCGATTTAACGGTCTTCTTCAAAATTCGATAGTTAGCCAACTGCCCAACCGTGGCGCTCGCATAGTTTTTGTTCGAGTTTGACGTTTGCTCACTACCGTTACCTAGTTGGTGGTCGGCCAAACATAGTCTTTTAGCATTGGGCGAATATGTTTCCGTGACTATGATTTGAATCGAAAAATGTTTGAAATGTTACGTCTGTTTGTCTGTGATTCTAGTATGTATATTCAACGATAAAATGTGTCAAATAATTATTATTTTAGTACAAATCATGAATAGGGGGATCAACTCTCCCCATTTAGAAAAATTAAAGGTAATATTATAATTTAGTAATTAAAAGCAACTTTTCAGAATTTAACAATTTTCTGGCCAATAAAAATAAATGCTAATATACAATTTTAAACGATCTACGTTTAAAAAATATAATTTTCAAAACAAGTAGTGAAAGCAGTTCAGTAGAAAACGGTTAGCTACAACGTAAAAAGGAAAAAAAAATTAATGTTATTTAAACATAAAGTTATTGAAATGCAACTCAAATAAAAAAGCTTCAACTATCCTTTTGTAGCGTGTTTTTAATTTTTAGTGTAATTCAAAAAAATATTTTTTTTGCTATTAGACAAAAAATAGAACTAACGGTTTGCTAAAAATTCAGTACTTAGAAAATGGCCAAAGTTTACGCTCCATATAAATTTCGAAAATCGTGTGATTCTGAAGGGATGTGCGACAGTACCTAGTGCTAAAGTGTTCGCAGCCAAATCTATTTTTTCATCTGCAAAATAATTCCGCCGAAGAAGACAAGTGCGCTGGATTAACAACAAAAGCATCCAGAAGTTGTAGCGATTGAAGTATCGTATCAGGTATCAGTAGGTCGGCTCTAGAGGCACGTTCTCCTCCATTTGGGAAATTTGTGCCATCGCCATGAACACGAGCCTATTCATCATTTACCTGACGGAGAAGGGAAGGAAAAAGGATAGGAGATGGGAAAGGACAGGTAAGGGAATAGGATCGTCATACTCGCAAAAGCGTACCACAATGGGTTCACATAGCGTCCTGAAAAGGACACTGTAATAACGCATAAGCGTGCCACAATGGGTTCGAACAGCGCCCTGAGAAGGGCACTGTGATAATGCATAAAGCGTAAAGAGAGCCTATAGCTCTTTACCACAGCGGGTCAAGAACAACAGAACGTCCTGAAGATTCAGGTTTCTGAAGTTAGTTTCACTTAATAAGTGTTTCCCGAGTACTCGGAAACGCAATTGCGCAAAAGCTGGACAGTTACATATTAAATGATACGAAGTTCCATAATCGGATTCACAGCTATCACATGCAAATGAATCAGCTTGCTGAATATTCGCCATGTGATAACTGAGTCGGCAGTGGCCAGTCAATGCTTTGACCAGCATGCTGCAATTCTGCTTTGACAGATTTGTTAGATACTTTGCCACCCCTAGAGATGGCTCAGTACAATACAATTTTGTTTGACGACATGACTCCAAACTATTCCAGTATTGTTTGTGCTGAGTGGCAGCCCAGGTGTCAATCTGAAGCTTCACCCAACACTTGGATACCGGAATAGCTGGCTCAGGGCCAATGAAGTCATGTGATGCTCCAGTGCGAGCTAACTCATCAGCCAATTCATTTCCAGCGATGGAAGAATGGCCAGGTACCCATACAAGGTGAACAGCGTTTGCTGAATTCAGCTCCTCAATTTGAGTTCGACAAGCGATAACTATCTTCGACCTGGAGTTGGCCGAAGCAAGTGCTTTAATAGCAGCCTGGCTATCTGAACAGAAGTATATTACTTTGCCCATTACGTGCTGCTGAAGTGCTGATTGCACTCCGCACATAAGAGCAAAGATTTCGGCCTGAAAAACGGTGCAGTGTCTGCCAAGTGAATAAGACTGATACAGCCTTAGCTCACGAGAATAAACACTAGCACCTGCTCGACCTTCGAGAAGGGAGCCATCAGTGTAACATACGATGCCATCTGAAATACTTCTCTCCAGATAACCAGATGTCCACTCTTCCCGGGAAGGGAATTTCGTGGAAAATGTCCTATATGGAAAATTACAAGCAATTGTAAGATCACTTGGAGCAAGGACAACTTTGTCCCAATTCACCAAAAGTGGAAACAACGAGGTGTGTGTTGAACTGCGGTTCACAGGAGTTTCCTCTAGTAAACCGAGTACCCATAGACGGTAAGTGCAAGAAAGTGCTTCTTGTTTGAGATGAATGTGTAGTGGGACAACGTCAAAGAGAACTTCGAGCGCTGCCGTGGGAGTTGAAGAGAACGCTCCAGATATCGCCATTAAGCACATCCTTTGGAGATGGCCTAACTTTGATTGGACCGTTCTCACTTCGCCCTTTTGCCACCACACAAGACATCCATAGGCCAATATTGGCCGAACAACAGTTGTGTAGATCCATTTGATATACTTGGGTTTTAGACCCCAAGTTGTACCAAAGGTTCGTCGTCATTTCCCGAAGGCCATACAAGCTTTCTTGATTCTGAACTCAACATGAGGTATCCAGGAAAGCTTGGAATCAAGAATGACTCCAACGTACTTTACCTGTTCAGTCACATCGATTTCAGAATCAAAGAGACGCAACACCATTACGGTTTCGTTTTTTCGTAAAAAGAACAATAGATGTTTTACTCGGATTTACCGAAAGGCCATATTGACGACACCAACCCTCAACTACCTGAAGAGCGTTTTGCATCAGGTCGAAAAGGGTGCTGATGCACATACCGACTAACAATGTTAGGTAGTCGTCGGCAAAACCATAAGTAGGAAAACCGCTATTATTGAGTTGCCTCAATAGCGTATCTGCTACGAGATTCCATAAAAGTGGTGATAAGACTCCCCCTTGGGGGCATCCACAAACACTCAATTTCCTAATCGCCGCTTGACGCAATGTCGAGAAGAGATGTCGGTTTTTGAGCATTTGGTGAATCCAATTGGAAATCATTGGAGATATACCATGACCCCGTGCGGCTTCCAATATGGCATCGAAAGGCACGTTGTCAAAGGCACCCTCGATATCTAAGAAAACACCGAAGCAGGATTGCTTTTGAGCGAATGCCTCCTCAATATCGTAAACAACTTTGTGTAAAAGAGTCACAGTGGACTTTCCAGATTGGTAAGCATGTTGGTTCACATGAAGTGGCACATTGGCCAGATAAACATCACGGATGTGATGATCCACAATGCGTTCTAAGCATTTCAGAAGAAAAGAGGTCAAACTGATAGGTCTGAAGCTCTTTGCTTCTTCATACGACGCGCGACCCACTTTCGGAATAAACTTCACAGTAATATCCCGCCAGGATTTGGGAATATACCCTGTAGCAAACACCGGATTCACAAGGTTTCCTAAATAGAAATTCCCCTTACGAAAGTAAGGTTCTTGGACTAACGCCACTTGGGCTGTACCATTTTGCATAAGTCTACAAAGATTGATCGTTGCTGTTCTTTTGTGCTGAAGATTGATCTGAGCTATCCTAACCGTAGCCACTACCCAAACTAGGCAAGATTAAACTCTTAACAATCACAGCACAAAAAAGAACAGCAACAATAAAGCCAGATCGGTATCGAATTGAGTGCGCCAAAGGCGAGGATGCACAGAATACACTGTGTAAAACGCATAATGCGAAACCATATAGGTGAAAATCTAAACTAATTAATAACATCTTCATAATCCCGCCCTTATTCAGCCTCAAGTATGAGATTGAAGAAGGGCAGCTGATTGTCTCGGAGAAACACAAGGTCCACCGCGCTATTGCTCCGGTTAGCACAGTAAGGGCAAATACTGTGGAGGGTGCCCTGGTACTCCACAGGCTCCGTTTGCGGTTAGGTTTTTATTAGACCCCCCTAGCCATTCATTCCTAGGCACGGTAAGCATAAAGCCGCATAACACCATGAATTAGGGGTCACCTGATTAGTGGATTCCTACCACTGGAACAGGCGGTCCGTAGTGCTATTCTTAGCCAGTTGAACTAACCCCTACCGACACTACACAGCTATCTAGGCTGATCGGGAAAAGAAGTTGATATTGGTGATCAACTTCATACGGGCCCGAAAAGCCTTGATAAAATGTGTCAAATAATTATTATTTTAGTACAAATCATGAATAGGGGGATCAACTCTCCCCATTTAGAAAAATTAAAGGTAATATTATAATTTAGTAATTAAAAGCAACTTTTCAGAATTTAACAATTTTCTGGCCAATAAAAAAAAATGCTAATATACAATTTTAAACGATCTACGTTTAAAAAATACAATTTTCAAAACAAGTAGTGAAAGCAGTTCAGTAGAAAACGGTTAGCTACAACGTAAAAAGGAAAAAAAATGAATGTTATTTAAACATAAAGTTATTGAAATGCAACTCAAATAAAAAAGCTTCAACTATCCTTTTGTAGCGTGTTTTTAATTTTTAGTGTAATTCAAAAAAATATTTTTTTTGCTATTAGACAAAAAATAGAACTAACGGTTTGCTAAAAATTCAGTACTTAGAAAATGGCCAAAGTTTACGCTCCATATAAATTTCGAAAATCGTGTGATTCTGAAGGGATGTGCGACAGTACCTAGTGCTAAAGTGTTCGCAGCCAAATCTATTTTTTCATCTGCAAAATAATTCCGCCGAAGAAGACAAGTGCGCTGGATTAACAACAAAAGCATCCAGAAGTTGTAGCGATTGAAGTATCGTAGTGGAAAGTGCTTTTTGAGCGATTATTGTCGCAAATTGCTTTGCCCGTAAACAGATTTCGTGGCTATACCCCTTCAGATTTCTTCAATCGCCTGCTTTCACTTGTCATTTCTTCAAAATGTCGCTGAGTGCTGGAATGGTTACTCGATCTGATGACCTCACCAAAAACGATGATGGTGAGATAGTGAGCCTGGAGATCTGTGGAATAAGATGCAATCGATGCTCAGGACTACCAGCGAGAGAATTGAGACGAAAATCGAGAGCTGTAATGCGGCACTGGAGAAAAGAATGTCGAACATCGAAGATAAGCTAACGGCTGTGCGGGAAGAGTGTTCGGATAAAGTTGCCAAGCTAGAAGATGCTATAGCTGATGTATGCGCCGATGTTGATCTTGCTGCCGAAGCTGCTTGCCGTATCGAGAAGAATAGGGATCTCGTTTTCTCTGGTATTCCATTCCAAAGTCGTGAGGATCTGAGCGATATATTTCGCAAAATTGCTGTCTCAATTGGATTTGATGAAAACAACCTTCCGATCGTTTGTCTGCGACGTATGACCCGAGAGCCGATATCATCGGGTGCATCGCCACTCATTCTCTGCGAGTTTTCTCTTCGCCAGGAGAGAAATGAGTTCTACCGCCAGTATCTCTCAAAACGTTCGTTATGCCTGCAAAACATTGGCTTTGAGAGTGCAAACCGTGTTTATATAAACGAGAACCTAACAAGCAATGCGAGACAAATTCGGGCCGAAGCTATCAAGTTAAGAAAATCGGGACAACTGGAAAATGTTACTACTCTGAACGAAGTTGTTTTTGTTAAACGGAAAGGATCGGAAGCCGCATCTGCAATATTTCCACTCCAACAGATTGCTCCACGAAGCAAAACCCTTACCTCATAAAATATTCTTTTCCTACCTACTTTTTCCTTGATTCCATTCCTAGTTTTACTCCATCAATCCATCGACTCCTGAAAGTTAACAACAGTTTTACCTATTCTTTGCAATATCATTCTCCTGGTCCTTGTTTATCCGTGAATTATTTCCTGATCTTATTCCGTGAATCCATTCCTTCCTAAAAGCTTGTAGCTGCCTCTGCCGGGATTATATAATGGGTATGTTTGCTGCTGTTGGTGTACTGCTGTTGCTGGATTGCTGTTGCTGGGTTGCTGTTGCTGGGATGCTGTGCTGGTGCTGTTGGATTGTTGCTACTAATTGGGATTATCATACATCCTGAATTCTCGGCTATTCAGTAGAGAACTTAACTTGATATGATTTGAATTGAATGTGTTTTGGAAGATTATGCATTTCTATATGAATTAGATTTTGAATTGCTTAATGAATCAGTATTTTGAAATTAGATTTGCTATATTAGTTGATTTGGCTGCGACAAAATTGAGATCGATGATTCGTCGTATGCTATGGATTATGTTTAGTTTTAAGTGGTGGTTCTCTTTTGCTATAGATTACTCTTTTGCTGTTGGTTTTGTGGATGGATTCTTCTTGAAGTATTTTGAACTCTTAATTGACAATGGATGATACTATGGTTTCCAGCGGCAATATCTCTGACAATAACATAATTTGTAAAGCTGTAGTCAATGCCGTGCTGCAAAAGAACAATCTCAATATTGCCCACATAAACGTGCAAAGTTTGTGTGCGCGCAGATTTAATAAATTTGAGGAGCTTAAAAATATGCAACCGGATTGTAAGATAGATATTGCTTGTTTCACAGAAACTTGGCTTAATAGTACAATTAGTGACGCCATGATAAACATTGAGGGTTTCCATCTTATTCGGAATGATCGAAACCGGCATGGGGGAGGAATCTGTATATACTTGCGAAAAGACTTGACTTATCGACTGATCAGGAAATCATTAGTAAACATGAATGGTTCATCTAATGCTACCGAATATTTGATTTTAGAAATCCAAGTAGGTAATAATCGTTTACTACTAGCTGTTTATTACAACCCCCCTGAAGTCGACTGCTCTGATTTGCTACAGAATCATATTAATGAATTTTCTTTCAGATTTTCCTCTACCTTTTTCGTTGGTGATTTGAATACCGATCTCCTTAAAGAAACTAGAAGATCTAAACTTTTCAACGATGTAGTTGCAAGTATGTCTTTTAAAGTTGTAAATTATGAGCCTACGTTCTTTTTCAATTCGGGAAGTTCGCTATTAGACTTGCTGTTAACAAATACACCTGATGAAGTACTGAAATTCAGCCAGATTTCAATGCCAGGCATGTCTAAACACGATCTTATTTTTGGATCGTTGAATTTTTCAAAGCTGGATAGACAATCCGGTTACTAGTACCGCGATTACTTCAATTTCGATAATGCATCCCTAATCGATGCCTTTTTTCGAAATTGACTGGAACAGTTATTTTTGTATTGATGACCCGAATATTCTTACTGATATGTTGAATAATCATTTTAGTTTACTACATGACCAATTTTTCCCATTGAAATTTCGAAAGTTTCGCAAAAATCCCTGGTTTAATCAAGATATTGAAAAAGCGATAATCGAAAGAGATTTAGCATATCGCAATTGGAAGCGGTCGAAAACTGTTGAGAATAAAACTCAATACAAAAGATTGCGAAATACTGTGAATTCAATGATTTTCAATGCTAAAGCAGCCTACGATCGCCAGAGGTTAAATCTGTATCTCCCTAGTAAACAGCTATGGAATAATGTAAAGAATCTTGGAATTTCAGCGAAAAATTCTTCATCTGTTGTTTGTGAGCATTCCGTGAATTCCATCAATGATTACTTTTCATCAAACTTTTCGGCTCTAGGTAATGAAAGAATCCAGTTTTCTTCAAATGATAACGGATTTCGCTTCAGACCAGTGTTGGACTATGAGATAATAATTGCAATATTTAATATCAAATCTAATGTGACTGGCTTTGATGGAATACCCATAAGTTTTCTGAGAATTATAACTTCCTATGCCTTACCTGTTTTTGAACACCTTTTTTTGTACCGTGGTAACCGGACGGTGTTCGAACCGGTGTCCCTACATCAGGGAATGATAACGCGCACGATTAGACGGTTAAAACTAATTTATTTGCGACACGTTAAAACGGTACAACAATTTATCGCGAGACGTAAACAATAACTAAACTACTATGGACAACAATACACAGACACAGAGCACAAACGACAACCAAGTTAAAATTCATTGATGCGCTTCTATTGCATCGCGCACGACAGTAGTGCTCTGTCTTGTGCGAGCTCAGCGGCGCGGTACACCGCAATCGGGTTGTCCACAACATCTCCCCTCTTAATAGAGCTGGTAGGGGTCGAACCTGACTGGCGGCCTTCTGGTACGCGAAGAACGCCTAGGTAGCTCTACCATCGGTTCCACTTCAATAGCGGACTCGAAATCGGTCGATGTTGACGTTGACGATGACAAAGACGTTGACGGGACTGCCGGGAGCTCGTGCCGTGGCGTAGACGAGGCACAAGCCGGCTCGGAACCTATCAGGGTAGGCTCGGGACTGGAGACAGATACAGATCTTGGCGCGATCGGCGGTGTGGCTGACGTCGGTGTGCTTGGCGAATGGCTTGGCAAGTTCCAGGCACCCAACAGGATGTCGAGTGGTAGCGAATGCTGGCGAGAGTTGACCTGACCAGCGGATTGCTTCGGCGTCGTGTCAGTGGCCATACGACTCCGGAGCTGGTTGATGTGCGAGCGCAACATTCGGCGGTTCTCGACCCACACGTTGTACATCACGTCTCCAATCTTCTCGATGATTTTACCGGGAACCCACTTCCAACCGTTACGAACGTGGAGTTTGGCGTAAACGGGGTCGTCTCGGTGGAAGGATCTCGGTTGCTTGCTGTCGTTCGATGTGGGCACCGGTGTCCGTACCGGCGGAGGACGCAGAAGCTCGAGGCACGTGCGGATTTTGCGCCCGAACATGACCTCGGATGGCGACTTCTGGTCTGGAAGAGCCCGGTTGGGCGTGCTTCGGTACGTCAGGAGGAAGGTATCCAGTGCCTCTTGCATCGATCCTCTCCCCTCTCGAATTTTCTTCACGGCCCGCTTGAAGGTGTCCACGAAACGTTCCGCTTGACCGTTCGATTGCGGATGGAACGGGGCCGTCGTGAGATGTTCGATGCCGTTGGAGGTGCAGAACTCGGCGAATTCAGCGCTGGTGAATTGGGTACCGTTGTCGCTGACCAACGTTGCGGGCATACCCAGCCGAGCGAACAACCCACGAAGAATGGAAACTGTCACCGCTGAGGTGATACGGGTTGTCTGGACGATCTCCGGCCATTTGGAGAACGAGTCGACTGCGAGGAGGTAGTACTCGCCTTCGATCGGACCGGCATAGTCGACGTGGACGCGTTGCCACGGAGCGGTCGGTTTGGGCCACGGCATCGGTGGAGAGTGAGGAGGCGATCTAGCTACGGACGCACACTGCTGGCATGCTCGGACGAAGTCGGTGATGTCGGTGTCCATGCTGGGCCAGTAGGCGTAGCTTCGAGCGAGGGCCTTCATTCGCTGCATTCCGGGATGGCCGCGATGGAACTGTTCCAAGCAGCGCTTACGATGCAGCGACGGGATGACGAGCCGTTCCGCAAACATGATACACCCATCTACCACGGTGAGCGATTCCTGCCTGGATTGGAACCGTTGCAGATCGGGCCCGGCCAGTTTAGACTGGGGCCAACCGTTTTGGACGTGGTGGTAGACTTGGCGAAGCAGCGGGTCTGCTTGGGTGCTTTGCGCGACGGCTCTGAAATGGAGAGGCAACATTTTGCGGGAACTAGAAATAACTGACCTGAGATCCTCTTCCAGGTTGACGCTAGCGATAACGTAATCCTCGTCGGGCTTCACGTGCTGGTTGATCAACCGGGAAAGCAGGTCCGCGTTGCCGAACTTGTGGGTGGGCACGTATTCGATGTCGAAGTCGTACAGCAGCAGATGGAGGGCGAAGCGTTGAAGGCGGTTGGCAGTGTAGACTGGTATACCTTTCTTGGACCCGAAGATCCGGAGCAGAGGCTGATGGTCGGTTTGGAGCCGGAAATGCCGGCCGAAGAGCATCTTATGGAACTTCGTAACGGCGAAGACGATGGCCAAACCTTCACGGTCGGGCTGACTGTAGCCTTGCTCTGCTTTCGTGAGTGCTCGGGATGCGTGTTGGACGACCTTGACGGTGCCGTCGGGGAACTTGTGGCTGATCGTTGCCCCTAGTCCAACGGAAGAAGCGTCGGCGGAAACGATGATCTCCCGCTTCGGATCGTAGTGCGTGAGGAGAAGATCCGAGGAGAGGATTCGCTTGAACTGCTCGAACGCTTGCTGGCACTCCGGAGTCCACTTGAACTTCGCGTCTGCCTTGAGGAGATTGTCGAGCGGGTATCGTAGTTTGCGCATGTTGGGGACGAACTTGCCGTAATAGTTGATGGCCCCCAGGAAGGACCGTACTCCGGAAACGTCGGTGGGAGGCGGAAGCTTGACGATCGCCTCGATTTTGGCTGGATCCGGACGGAGCCCGCGACTGTCCACGACATGCCCGACGTACTGCACTTGCTGCTTCCGAAACGTGCACTTGTCCTCACGAATGGTGAAGCCGAACTCTTGGATTCGCTTCAAGGCGGCCCGCAGGTTGCGATCGTGCTCTTCCTCTGTCTTACCGCCGATGATGACGTCATCGAGATAGCCGGAAGTACACTCCAGGCCGGCTAGCATGGTGTCGATGAGCTGCTGGAAGGCACCAGGTGCAACTTTCACACCCGGCGGTAGGCGGTTGTACGAGTAGAGGCCACGGTGTGTGTTGATCGTGAGCAACTTGCGGTGCTGTTCGTCGACTTCCACTTGCAAGAAGGCGTCGGACAAATCGATTTGGCTGAAGACCGTGCAGCCGGAAAGCTTGGCGAAGATGTCGTCCGGAAGTGGAAGCGGATATTGGTTTGGTTGGAGAGCGGCGTTCAAACCCGTGGAGTAGTCTCCGCAAATTCGGATCGACCCGTTGGCTTTGCGGACTACGACGATGGGAGCTGCCCACTCGGAATAGTCGACCGGAGTGATGATGTCGAGTTTCTCCAGTCGGTCGAGCTCCTGGTCGACGGCATCGTACATGGCGTACGCCACCGGACGCTTCGGGCAGAAGACGGGTCGGACGCTTTCTTTCAGCTCCAACTTCACTTTGGTTTTACTGCACAAGCCGAGCTGGTCGCTGAAAACCTTGGGAAAGGTCGACTTGAGTGCAGCGGTAGACGTGGGAGAGCCTGACACGTGACAACAGAAGGTGTCCATGGGAACGGACCAGAGGTTGAAACTGTCCACCAGATCGGAACCGAGCAGAAGAATTTGTTTCTCGGTGACGCGGATCACTTCGCGCCGCGTGCTTTCTCCGATAGTGACGTCGCACTCGAATTCTCCATCGAGCGATAGGATGTTGCCGGAGGCTGTCCTCGCGTTCACTGTGGCCGGCGTTAGAGCCGGGCTGCCGAGTTTCCGCCATGTTTCTCGGTTGATGACGGTGATGTCGGAGGCGGTGTCTAGTTGCAGCCGAATGTTCGTTCCTGAAAGGCCAACGGAGACGAAACGGCGTCGCTGCTGCACGCTGCACACGTCGACGACTACCACCTTGCTCGACACGTCGGGTTTCCTGAAGCGTCTATGTCCTGGTTTCCGGGGCTTGGCACTCTCGCAGTATCCCTCACGATGTCCGAATTGGCCACAATCGGAGCACTTGTGATTCCTATAACTGCAGTCCCGGACGTAATGGAGCGCACCACAAAGCCAGCACGGAGTATTTGGCTTCTTCCCGGTGTCGCTGGAAGGACGCTTCACTTCTCGGTCACGCTTGTTGAACCGCTTCCCACCAAACTTGCGCACTGCTTGGACTTGGCCGTAAGGAGTGGGCGATTCGATCATCGCGCTGTCATGCTTCAAGTTGAAAAGCCGCTGACACTCCTCGGAGAGTTGCTCTAGAGTGACGTCGTTGTTGTCCTCAATCTTGGTGAGGAGGCGCGTTCGAATTTCGACGTCATTCTCCGACTTCAGGCCGCAGACGTAGACCAAGCACTTGAATTGCTCCTCGCTGAGCTTGCCTAGCTCGAATTCAACGCAAGCTTTGTTGACCCTGCATGCGAAAGCTACATGATCCTCAGTGGGATTTCTCGCAATTTGCAGGCATCGGTATCGTCGGCTGATTACCGATTCTTTCGCACCGAAAAGGCACTTCAGTTTGGTCACTGTTTGCTCGAAGGTGAATTCCTTCGGCAATTTTGGTAAAATGTAACTCACATACCTTTCGTGCTCCGCCAAGCCCAATTTCCGCATTAGTAGGCGTACTTTCGCTTCGTCGTCGAGCCTAGCAGCATCCTTCTCGAAGAGATCGTCGTATCTCGAGTACCACGCCGCGAAAGTGACGTTGCTTTCGGCCTCGTACCGGAATTCCTTAATGTTGCTCGCTAGGGAATCAAGGATTTGTTCCGGGTTGGGTGGTACCTGCACGTTGATTGGCGACGTCATGCCACGAAGGAGCTGTTGCTGCTGGTCGTCGGTATGGTTCTGCCTCTGAACAAGTTGAGCCATCAACTCATTATGCTGCGACAACTGCTGCTGCATCATCTGCACAATTTGAATCAGCAGAGCTTCATTGCCGGTGTGGGGGGCTTGCGGTTGCGTTTGGTGGGGTGGGAAGGGTACATACTGTTGATGCTGGGCGGTAGAAACAGGAATGAACGGCTGCTGCTGGTGTGTTGACACGACGGGGACGTAGATTGGATGCTGCTGCTGCTGCTGATGGACCACCGCCGCCGCCGCCGCCGGGATGATAGGCTGGTTAATTGCCTGGCGATGATTACTCACTCCCGGGGGGTCGACACCATTTCGCGCACTTTCGCGATCTTCGTCAGCCATCGCACTCCGTTTGCGTTTCTTTCGCGCGGGTGACGGAATGGTGCAGTCGATTTTTTTCACTGCGAAAATCCACTCTCACTCGCGAATTCTCGTCGCCACTTTTGTACCGTGGTAACCGGACGGTGTTCGAACCGGTGTCCCTACATCAGGGAATGATAACGCGCACGATTAGACGGTTAAAACTAATTTATTTGCGACACGTTAAAACGGTACAACAATTTATCGCGAGACGTAAACAATAACTAAACTACTATGGACAACAATACACAGACACAGAGCACAAACGACAACCAAGTTAAAATTCATTGATGCGCTTCTATTGCATCGCGCACGACAGTAGTGCTCTGTCTTGTGCGAGCTCAGCGGCGCGGTACACCGCAATCGGGTTGTCCACAACACCTTTTTAACTCAATAATATCTGCTAGTAAATTCCCTTCCAATTGGAAACGTACAAAAGTCATTCCAATCTACAAAAAACCCAATGTTAAATATATTTCGAATTTGCGGCCAATAAGTTTACTGTCTACGGTTTCTAAAGTGTTTGAGAAGCTGCTTAAAGGCCAAATCCTGCAATATGTTAATAGAATGAATTTTATTCATCCTTTTCAATCAGGCTTCAGAAGTCAACATAGTACTGAAACTGCTTTATTGAAAGTACATGATGACATCGCACAGTCAGTTGACAAAAATGGTGTAACAATTCTATTATTAATAGACTTTGCTAAAGCTTTCGACCGTGTGGCTCACAGTAAATTGATCAACAAATTGATTTCTCTGTACAATTTTTCAAATCCTGCTGCAAAACTGATAAGAAATTATTTAGAAAATCGTACTCAAGCTGTGTCCTGTAACGATGAGCTGTCTGATTTCACATCAACCATTTCTGGAGTTCCACAGGGATCGGTCCTGGGACCAGTACTTTTTTCCCTTTTTATAAACGATTTGCCAAGTGTTCTAGAGTTTTGTTCGGTACATCTTTTTGCTGATGATGTCCAAATTTATATTTGTACTGATGGTAGCAGTGATATGTATACCATTGGTAATTTGATAAACCATGATCTGCGCAATGTCATAAAATGGTCTAAAGAAAATTTACTTCCCATCAATTCAGAAAAAAAACAAAGGCGATGCTTATTACTAAGCGCAAAGTTCCTCCCCAACCACCTCTAATTTTAATAGATGGTGAAGTAGTAGAATTTGTTGATAATGCTAAAAATTTAGAACTTCTTTTCAAAAATAATTTAGAATGGGATGCCCATATAAATAACCAATGCTCCAAAGTTTATGGGTCTTTGAAAAGATTGAGTTTGATAACTAGGCATTATGACTGTGGAACTAAGTTAAAACTTTTTAAATCTTTGATTTTACCTCACTTTATATATGGTGATTTTGTCTACTCTAATGCAATGGCCGGATCAGTCGATAGGCTCGGGGTTGCTTTAAATGCTTGTGTCCGTTATGTGTATAATCTTTCACGGTATGCTCACGTATCACATTTACAAAAAAACTTAATAGGTTGTTCCTTCGTAAATTTTTACAAATACAGATCGTGCGTGACTCTGTTTAGAATAATCAAAACTTCTTCGCCCGCTTATCTCTTGGAAAAGCTCGTGCCACTACGAGGAACACGGACGAAAAGCTTCAGAGTTCCGCAGCATAGTTCTTGTTACTATAGCCAATCGTTTTTTGTTAGGGGTGTTGTAAGCTGGAACAGTTTATCAACTTATTTGAAAGAACTTAATTCAACATCTCAATTCAAGAAGGATCTTCTGCAGAATCTGCGATGATTGAGTATGATTAGCAAAAGAGAACAAATTATAGTTTTAAGAAAATACGTGAATTCCAGATGAAGAACCACATTGTAACATTAAAAAAGATGTTTATCTTAAGTTACATGCATTTGAATACCAAATAAATAAATAAAATAAATAAAATAATATAGGTTCGTCTGTGGGTTCGCTTTTTAACCTAACTTATACTTGACTTGAATCGAACTTGACAGTTTTCTCCAAAAGTTGTTATGTATTTCCCCGTGTATTTCAAACTTTAGTCATACTGGAGCCTCAATATTGCAATAACGGTTAAGGTTGTAAAAATATGGTTCTAAATAGTACTGTTACAATACAACGTTCGGTTTTTCTACTGTATTTTTTATTCGGATGGCTAGATGCGAATATCAAAACGGGAAATGCCACAAAAATTCAGCTTATTGAACGCAATGGCTTAATTTCCCCAACAGGGGCGGAAAAAAAGACTGAGTCCACAGTCCAGTGGTGAACTTAATGCGCAATACTAGCTTAAATGTAGTGAGTTGGATTTTTGTATGGTAATATAGGATAAGATGATAACACCGCTAGCCATCATGGTTTCCCATTGCGGAAATCATCATGGTTACAGGTCGCAAGCCCTGGCAAAGTGTGGAACGTTTTGATGGCTGTGATCCCTGACCATCATGTAATCAAAATCCCAGGGATACTCAAGTAACCATACCGCTGGGTTGTGGGGGTTGCGTATGTGGGGTGCATATATTGACAAGCATTGCTATGGATCGTTAGGGCTGAGTAGGAGCGGGGAATGGATCTACGATTGCTGAATTGCGATTATACCTACTGGCATAGTCGTGGTTTAACAGTGGTGGCGCCGCTTTTCACTTGTGTTCGGCCTAGGTGGTTTGTTTAGGCGGTGCGGATAGGTCTGTATGTACTTCGTACGGGCAGTGAGTACGGCTTCAGCATTGTGGTTACTTGGGTAGTGTAGGATAATTGGGTTTGGGACTGAGGAGGTCGTCATTGATTCTGCCGACACCATTGAGTGCTCAGTGTTGACGGATGTGTTGGTGACGATTTCTTCAGCTTTATAATCTCATTTATACCACGCACAAACTTTGGGAAGAGGGACTGCTTTGTAATGCAAGAGAGGGATTTAAACTCTGCGTTACGGGTTGGGTGAGGTCATGCAGATAGAAGCAACCCAGGTGACCGTGCGGCTCGGATCGTGATGGATGCATGAGTGCAGTGTGTGTGTGGGGTGCGCTCCCTGTGGGTGCAGTTGAGTCGGGGTTGTAGTGGAAAGAGACCCTTCTCTACCATAGATCGGTTTCGGTTGTACGGGCGGGATAGTGTTTGTCTCATTTGTGACGTGTTGTGCGCGATTTGCGGCCCGAGCTGCGTGGTTACTTGGGAAGTATTGTTCTCTGCAATCTAGATTTTGGTTTTAAGGTGAAGCTATGGCTGGGCTGTGCCTCGGATTTGTTGGGCGCAGGTCGAGAGAGCTGGTGGCGGTTTGTGCTGGAGGGTTTGCTCGATTGGTTATTCACTGGTGATGGCCAGTCGATCGACTGTTCACGCAGCCTGTCATTTGGATCTTGGGGTTTGTGCTCTCGAGGTTCGGGGCGTTGCTTCATTGTATCTTCACTTTAATACTAATATTCCTTGTTTGATTAACTGACTATTATTCCAGGCGCTTAACTCATTCTATTTCATAGATTGCCAGATTTGAGGGTAATGGTTCAATAGGGTGTTAGCAATCAGAGTGGATTAGAACGAGTTGGCGCCTACAATACACCAACACTAACACACATACACCAATACTTACACGCACACATGCACCTACAACTAGCTGTAAAAGACCAGTGGGCGGGACAATGGTGCCTACCCAACAGTTGTAGGTGGGGTGTTTGGCTTAGCTACATGACTTGGTCCGGCAAGCCCATAAACATCAATTGGTAGACGCATTGCCTAGTGAAAAGACAACGCAGATGGGCGAAAGCCAGGGGATGCGTTGATAATAGCAGAATAGCAGAATAGCAGGTAATATAGGATAAGATGATCAATTCTCCATTTCTGCAATCAAATGGTGCAAACAGCGTGGGTACTATGATTTCTTCTCTAACTTGATGCTGTTTGAACAATAGTGTGGGTAGCTGTGATGTTAAAGATGCAAGAAATAAAAAATACAACAACACAGTTACACAAACTTTTGCTTTAACAGCATCAAATTAGTCAATAAATCATAATGCCCACGCTGTTTGCACCATTTCATTGCAAAGATGGAGAATTGATCATCTCATCATACAAAAATCCAGCTCACTATAGTGTATATGAGCGATTCCACGAACAAGTGGGAAATTTTTCCAGTTTTTATTTTTTGTATTTTTTTATTTGCATGAAACCTTGCATACAAGTTTTTGGGGAACAAAAACGCCGTTTTGCATACTTGGTTCGCCATTTTTAATCTAGCCTTACTTATGAGAAGGGCCTATGAAAAATGCACATGATATCTTCAAAAAATTGTATCTCGAAAACGGTTTGTCCGATCGGTTTGGTGTCTTCGGCGAAGTTTTAGACAATTGTTGGTGCTATATGGAGAAAATATGCACGGTAAAAAAATATGTTTGGTTTCTGTGATTTGAACTAAAATATAGTTTTTCCCTCAAAAGTGACATGTCAATATTTTTTTATTATCCTTATGTTATAGCTGACTGAAAATGCTACCTAGTGCACAGTAGGTTGTTCTGGAGAAAAATAGGTTACAATGAAAAAAAAAATGTTTTAAAAAATTACGGTTTTCAAAAAAAGCTATTAAGTAAAGTCAAAAAAGTTTGTCGCCCTAATTTTATGAAAGTACATCAAATTTGCAAGAAAAAAGTACTTCGGTAACATTTTTCTAAGATGCACCGTTTAGAAGATATTACTAATTTAATATTGATTTTTTTGATAACTTAATAAGTTTTAGCCCTTTTCGGATGTACTCCGTGTTTCTCCAGTTTCAAAAGTATTTTTTTTCGGAAAGATTGGAAAATTTTGAGTTAAAATGACACTGACAGCTTAAAGATTTGAGTGAAATTCTCTGCCTTAAAAGTATTTTGAAAAACAAGTTACAAAATCCCACTATCAGGAACAATGATTTCTTCCAGTGGTTTTTGGTGTATTGTGTTGAAAATGTGCATTCAACTCTTGCATATCGCAAGCTCCTCAATTAGCAAGATTCAAAAGAGCGAATAAGGCTTATTTTTCAGGGGTGGTATTTGTGCGCAATAAAAAATAACATTATACTTTGTACATCAGTTTATTTTTATTCCTGTATTTTTATCAAATTATTGTTTACACAACTTTCTTAACAATATCGAATATTTTGGCATCATTGTCAGGGCAGTTTGAATAAAGCTTTGCCTTTATTGTATTTTCTGATAGAGGAAGAAATGAGTGGAATTTTTGAGTTCCTTGAATTGTTTTTGCATTATTATATTGATTATTTAGCTGCAAAGACATATTTTCGTATTCTTCTGTAGTAGAATAACAAAATGACAACTTTGTAAGTTCTTCTTCTTTTCGTTTGTTTGCCCAATTAAACAACTCTCTTGCAGTCTTTATCGGGTGTTCGCGTTCTTTGGCTAAACTTGCTCTGGTAGCCATGCGTTTTATCGTACCTCCAATAGCATCGCATGGACCTTTTCCGTGCGATGTTGCGAAGAAATGCCATTCAGCGTCGATACCATACTTTGACTTAAACTTACAAAGGCTAGAAAAGTTTTTTCGGTTTTTATACTGTGAAGCAGCACCATCTGACATAAAATAATTTTTTTTCATGTTTTTATTTTGATCAATTTGTAAAAAGTTCATCATTTTATCAATAAACAAATTAACAGCGACTGAATCATGTCTTAGTTCTTCTGAAATTATAATGAAGCTAAAATGTTTAATTTGCCTATTTTCAGTATAATATATTACGAAAGGATGGATTGTGGCCTGTTGCACGTTCCAATGGTGTGATTGAACTTCATCCTGCAAAACGAAGCTGTAATTTTCAGAAAAGTCACAAATAGCCAAAAATTCACCATATTGCAAGTTTTGTTTTGTAGTTTTCAAAAAATTGGATTGTTCGGTTTTTACAAAATCATGCGGAAACAAACTTTCTAATTTTGAGCTGAAAAATGTAACAAAGTCATCGGTTTGCTTTACAATAGTTTCTAAATCACATCTGTCAGTGGTAACCCATTGTTCGAATGAAAGCTTTTCAACAAAGTTTTCTTCCAGTTGTTTCAATAAACTGTCTTCTAAAACTGAGGTATCTGGGCAGTTTTTACATCTTCGTAGATGGCAATGAGTTGTCTTATTTTCGCAAAGTAATCTATTCGTTAATGTTTTTAGATCATTCAAGACATTGTATTTTTTTAAGCTATGTAGAATTAAATTGACATTTTCATGCGTAGTGCAAACGCAAACATTATGTGTTCCTGTGATAGTCAATAGTTTACATTGCCTTGGCCGGAGGCTTGCAAATGATGAAAACCCTATTTTTACATTGACGTACACTTCATTAAAGCGATTAAAAGCTTCTCTTAATGTCATCATTAACAATCTTTTCTGAACAGCTAATCTCTTATTTCCTGTCTTTACGCTAACAAAATCTCTTTGGCCTGGCATTGCACGGCTTATATCATCGTCCTCAAAAAAATTCAAAACCAGTTCTTTTGTTTCATTACTCAAAGCTTTTCCAGAGCTTGAACCTTGAGATGAATCTAATACATTATTTTTTTCCTTTCTTGCATCTGATGCCATATTTCTACTAGTTTTAAATTCGTCTACAATTTTTTGTACTGACCATGATTTTGGTAACAATGATAAAATTGATAGTTTTTCTTGCCTTGTGGCTGAATTTAAAAATTTAATTTTCATATTTTCTATGACTTCATTAAACTCGTTTGCTTTTTCTGTTTTAGCGTCTAATTTAAAAAGATTTCTTCGTACACCTTCGACGATTTCAGCGCACTTTTTTTTTCAGGATAGTGAACATTTTTAACCTTACCTAAATCTATAGGCGAAACACGAATAGCTGCTATTCCTCGGTTGAATATTTCGACGTCTACAGGCATCGTGAAGTCTTCATTTGATTGAATTGTGCTTAGCGTTGACGCTGATGGTATCGTGACCAAACTTTCATAGCTTTGCGAATCAGGTACAACAGGTATGGTCTGAACAGTTGGCATCCTTGAGCCACCGGCTACGCTTTGTTCTTCGTTTTGGGTGAGGTGAGCTCTTGAATCAATATGTAGACGGCAAGACGAACAAATACGAAAATCCTTGGTGCTCAGTGTGGATACCTTGGAAAATCCAATTGACTTCAGTTTTTGGATGATACCATCCGTGAGATATCGCAGCTCTTTCGAACACTGAATGTCTTTGAATGGACGAATACATCTGATTTTACTCATTTTGTAATCTGTAACATAGAAAATATTTTCCAATTGTTAGTTTTGAACGAAAATATCACAACACATATAATTAAAATGTGTATTTAAAACTTACCTTTGCACCAAAACGTGTTACACTTTCCTTTACAATTATTATGTTATCAAACAACACTGGAATATTAGCTGAAATTACTATGAAATCACTATGCTTCTAGCAACCTTTCTGCATTTACTGTTTGGTTTTCCCTAGTAGATACTGGATGAATTCAGAACCGAGTCAGACATTATTATACAGCTCACGGGTATAAATCATAGAATGCTGGGTAAAGACTGCTGGAAGATAGGTAGAGTTGAACGCTCAGGTATCGTCAGGTACGAGTTTGGAGAGTTGGAGCGAGGTAGATTTGCTGGCGTAGGTATATTGTTATTGAAGAAGATTGTAAATTGTATATACCTGAAATAAAGAGTGCGGCGGTTGTTGATTGAGGTATCAGTCGGCAGCCGTCTAGTTTGATGGAAGGTGACTAATATTATACTAATATTATACCAATTTTAATCAAAATTGGCTGAAATCTTGCGAAAAGCTGAAATTATACTAATGTCATCGTGTCAGACTACGTTGATTTGATCCACTTTTTTGTTTATTGATCTTTGTTCTGCCGCTTGTGTTGTGTGTAAGAGGTAGCGGTCGCGTTCGAATGAAATAAAGCAAGCTGACACCCGACCGCGACAACGAAACGAAGGCAGTGAAAAGTGTCGAATGTTTACAAGCCTGGGCCAGCGTGGCCATGGTGGACTAGTTCCAACAAAGACCATGTTTACAATCACCAACTGTACGTAGTACAGCTAACTGGTATCTAATTACCTGTATCTAATTACCTGTATCTAATACTTATTAGCACGTTTTCAGCAGAAGGCAATAAAAACCACTGGAAGAAATCATTGTTCTTGATAGTGGGATTTTGTAACTTGTTTCAAAATACTTTTAAGGCAGTGAATTTCACTCAAATCTTTAAGCTGTCAGTGTCATTTTAACTCAAAATTTTCCAATCTTTCCGAAAAAAATACTTTTGAAACTGGAGAAACACGGAGTACATCCGAAAAGGGCTAAAACTTATTAAGTTATCAAAAAAATCAATATTAAATTAGTAATATCTTCTAAACGGTGCATCTTAGAAAAATGTTACCGAAGTACTTTTTTCTTGCAAATTTGGTGTACTTTCATAAAATTAGGGCGACAAACTTTTTTGACTTTACTTAATAGCTTTTTTTGAAAACCGTAATTTTTTAAAACATTTTTTTTTCATTGTAACCTATTTTTCTCCAGAACAACCCACTGTGCACTAGGTAGCATTTTCAGTCAGCTATAACATAAGGATAATAAAAAAAATATTGACATCCCGCATAATCACAAACTGTAAATGCAGCGTTTCTCATACTGTATATGACTATTAACAATAGTCATTTAACCATTTTTCAAGTTGTCCGAGATAACAGCAAGCTAACCATGCCACGTACAGATTTGCCAGTTTGACAAATGGTAATCCGCCAAATTACAGTATGTGGAATAGGCAGTTAAGATAGGTTACCATAAAAAATCGCTCATATTCTCGAACAAAATTTTCACAAAACAGTAAAGGATATGGTTAGTTTATTATTCAGTTTTTCAAACAATTCACTGTATTGCAAAGGGTTAGAGAACAGTTGAACAATAAATCTGGAAGAAAAACGGACAATGTATGTGTTATTATTGATTTATGGTCCCCAATAGTATTTTAAACGTATGGTATATGGTTATGCTGCTTTCAAACCATTAAAATAAAAAGTCGCTTGTGCGTTCCCCAAAGATTCCTTTTTTATTCAAAAAACATTTATTTCGATTATATTCACAAGAAGCATTACATTTTGGGATATCCGGTAACAACTACGATGAATTAAAAATGCTTTTTGGTCTTCCTCCAATAGATACGGATTTTCCATAACATTTTTGCCTAGAGCAGGACGAATCCTTCCAACGTCCCTCGTAGTCGCACAGAGTCAGGCGAAATGGGGCGCGAAATCTGCAAAATAATTTTCGTTTGAATAGTTAAACCACCAAAAGCAAAATAGAATTAACACGCAAAACTTACCTCTGTTTAGTATAGATTGCTGCTAGGATTGCTCCAAGTGCTTCAAACAGTTTATCGCAATGCATTTTCATTTTGTTTTCCACTGAACCAGACGATGGCCGCACGAATGATTTTGTTTTTATTTTTCTACATAACTGCGCGAACTGCAAAGTTCTGTCGTTACAAATACCAATGTTTGCAACTATTTGGCAAACTGTTGAATTTAAGTGGCATACAGTGCAATACACATGTGTAAGTGAATTGTGCAAACATATTTACAAGCCATTTGAGATATGACCATTCTATATTGTTACCATGTCTCACGAGTTTTCATCGCTATAACATTTGACAATTTCTGCACAATATGATATACTGTTACAACTTGATATGGGTTATTTAGACCATTCTTTATGATCTCAAAGCATCCGGTCATAGTTTTCAACAGAAATGCACCTGATCGTGATACAGTTACCTTAACAGATAGAGGTGACGTACTGTTTGGAGTTTAATGCAAACTGTAATTTTCTATGCGGGATGTCACTTTTGAGGGAAAAACTATATTTTAGTTCAAATCACAAAAACCAAACATATTTTTTTACCGTGCATATTTTCTCCATATAGCACCAACAATTGTCTGAAACTTCGCCGAAGACACCAAACCGATCGGACAAACCGTTTTCGAGATACAATTTTTTGAAGATATCATGTGCATTTTTCATAGGCCCTTCTCATAAGTAAGGCTAGATTTAAAATGGCGAACCAAGTATGCAAAACGGCGTTTTTCTCCCCCAAAGACTTGTATGCAAGGTTTCATCCAAATTAAGATATATGAAAATTACTCGTTGCTGAAATGATATGGAACCGCTCATATATACTTATAATCTCGCTTTAATCCTGTTCCTGTTGCTTCCAGTTGTTTTTCTCTTAACCTTCCAGGACACGCGCCATCAAGCAGCTAAAACTGCACCGCGCTCGCGATTTATACAACGAGCGAGGTTTTTTGGTGGTGTTGTACTTTTTACAACAGCGCGCGCGCTGAAGGGTTAATAATTAGGTTTCTCTGCGTGCTTTATTTGAAGCATTTTTATCGGGTTACCTACATATTAGAGATGCAAGCAGTGCCATGGAATGAGATCAAGCCGAGGGGTCAACCAATAAATATAACTTTTTTTAAATTAAATTATTAGTTTTGAAATTGCTTAAAAATTATAGCACATACAAAAGTTTCGACATGTGAACAATACACCCATTATAAAAATGATATCTCAAAATGTGTCTTGTTGTTCTTTTTTGTAAAAAAGTATATTTATAAATATTTGAATGTGTTTCACTGCTTCCCTTTTATTGAGTTTTGCTTCCAAAATCCACACGTTCCATTCACAAGCCCCCCCCGTCTCGCACTTTGACAGCTGGCTCGCTCATTCATAACTTTGTGTGTGCGTTCGAAACCGAGTGATGTGGCTTTATCATAAGCAGCGAGAAAAATCATGAAAAAGTCGAATTTTGCTTGTTTTGTACATATTAGCTGTTTGGTTTTAGTGCTGGCCATTGCCGGCGGTGGTGCCAAGGAATGCGGTGATCCGGAATGCAAAAGTAAGTACGATTTTCCTGGGGGGTTCGCTGCTCCAGATTGAGTGAAAGAGCACTTTCTCGGTTGGTTGACGGGACGGACGGCGGTGACACCGTTCGTCTTCGTCTCGTCTCGCCCGAGCCACAACAGTGTGGGTCGATGTTAGCGGAACATATCCTTTTTTTGTTGTAAACATCTACTGATGTGATTTCTTTTATTTTAGCTCCGATCGCAAAAGCGTATGCGTTGCTCAAATATATGGGCGGAGGCGGCCAGAAGGTCAACTTGGCGAAAGGCGATAAGTTGTTGATTCTTGGGCGGAACGTTGGAAAGGATAATGATTACCTGGTTCAGAAGGGGGATGGAAAAATTGGTTTGGCCAACCCGTCATTCATTCGGGAGATGGAGATCCTTGTCTCGGTGAAAAACCGGATCGTGATCCCGGATGAAGACGAATCGCAGGAGCAAATTAATCCGAGTGCAACGACCGAGCAGAGCGTGGTAGATGGAACTACCATTGGCGGTGTTCCGTTCACGGAACAGCCCATGCCATCCCAAGAACCGGTACCGATGGAAGAGAAAACTCCGGATTTAGAGATGGTTCCTTCGAATCAGGAGTCATCGAGTCTTCCAACAAAAGTAACAGAGGCTTCGGAGCCAGTGAAGACTTCTGAACCGGAACCAGAAGAATTACAGGATAACGACAGTGAAACAGAAGAAGATGAAGACGGAGAAAGTGAAGACGATGAAGAGGAAGTTGCTGGAGTGGAAGATGATGAAGAAGAAGAAGCTGAAAGTAATGGTGAACAAACGTCTGATAGTTCTAGTGATAAGCCTGTAGAGCAACCTAGAACCGCTTCTGCAGAAGCATTAGAAAATGCAAACCTCAGTGAAACTGCTGTGAATGATGAAACAACATCCGAAGAAACAGTAGTTGTAAGCGAAGAAGTAGGATCTTCATCGGATAGCGTGACAACCGATTCATCAGAAACCACCGTAACGGAAGTTCCATTAGATGGTGCTCCTGAATTGCCACCGACGATGGAATCAGTGGAAGTTACCACTCCAAATTCTATGGAAGAACATCCAACAGCACCAGTCGAATCCACTGAGACCTCCACCACAGTTCCGGAAGTGGCTGATCCTACTCCGGTTGAACCTACACCGGCTCCAGAAGTTATCCCTGTTGTAGATTCTCGAGTGGAAATTCCTGTAACGGAACAACCCGAGCTTCCTCCACCAGAGACAACCCCTAGCACCGTCAATCCAACTCTCGTCGAAGATGTTCCCACTCCCACTACGGAGTCGGCACTACCTCAACCACCATCGGGACTGCTCAGGGGAGGCTTGGGAAGTCTCCTGTCGCACTCGCATCATCACCATCATCATCACGGTCACGGACATGATCATCATAATCACGACCATCATCATCATTTGCATGTCCATCATGAAGGTGGCCATCATCATCACCAACAACAGCAACAGCAACAACAAGTGGAGGTTGAACAACATGGACAGCAGATGCATCTAGAGAAGCCAGAAATTCCTGTGCAAACTGAGTCTTTGGAAGCGGAGGAGAAAAAAACGGATTTTTCGTTCAGCGAAGAAACGTTCGACCATCACAAACAACCAGAACAACAAGAAGGTAGGACATTTATTTAAACCACTGAATCAAAAATTCAACCATCGTTCAACAATAATGACAATGTCGCAACCTGAATTTGTTGCGACATTTCACTCAATGCGACATAAGTTTGCCCTAACTTGAACAGAATAAAATAAATCATGGGCGTAGCTAGTTGGGGCAGGGGAGGTGGGGTCTCTTGGAAATCCTTCAGAAATTATGTCAGCAATTTCACCAGATTTTTTTTCAGAAATTATTTCAGGAAATTCTCAACGAATTTCTCCATGGATTTTCCCAGGGATTCCTCCTGGAGATAATTCGAAGATTCAGGGATTACTCCAGGAATTCCTTTAGAGATTCCTCCAGGGATTTCTTCACAATTTTCTTCAAGGAATTTCGAGGATTTCTCCAGGAATGCTTTCAGAAATTCCACTGGAAATTCCTCCAGGATTTTATTAAAAGATTTTTTTCAGAAGTTAAAAAATAATAGAATTCCTCTGGAAATTCTTCTAGAAACTTATTCAGTAATTCTTTCATAAATTCGTCTAGAGATTTCTCCAGGAATTTCATCATTGATTCCTCTAACAATCCCACAGTAATATCTCTAGGAATTCTTGCAGGCATTCCTAGAAGATTTTATCCAGGAATTCTTCCAGGGATTACTTCAGGAATTGATCCTGGACATCCTTCAGAAATTATTAACAATTCCTCTAGGGAGTCCTCCAGGCTTTTCTCCATGAATTTCTCCTGAGATTCCCATCAGGAATCTGAGATCCCATCAGGAATTGCTTCAGGAATTTATCCAGAGATTTGTCCACGAATTTCTCCTGGGATTTTCCCACGGATTCCTCCAGGAAATCCTTCAGAAGTTCCACCAAGGATACTTCCAGCAAATCCTCTAGGGATTTCTTAAGAAATTCTTCCTCGAAGTGCTCCAGGAATACCTTCAGTAATTTTTCAGAATTCCTCCAAGGATTTCTCCTCAAATTTCTTCAAGGATTCCCCCGGGGTTTTCATCAGGAATTCCTTCGCGGATTTCTCCAGGAATTCCTTCAGAAATTCCGCAAGAAATTCCTCCAGAAATTTCTCAATGGATTTACCCAAGGAATATCTCCAGGACATCTCTCAGAAATTACGTCAGCAATTTCTCCAGGATTTTTTTCAGGAAATCCTCCCGGTCTTGGGATTTCTTCAGAGATCCTTCCAGGAAATTCTCCAGGAATACTTTCAGGAATTTTTCAGGGATTCCTCCAGAAATTCTTCCAGGGATCGCTCCAGGGTTTCCTCCAGTAATTTCCCGTGGAATTTCTCAAAGATATTTTTTTTCAGAAATTTCTCCAACAATTACTCCCAGAGTTTCTCTGGAAATTTTTCCAGGAAAACCTCCTCGATTTTCTCCAGGGATTGTTCTAAGAATTCATCCAAGAATTTCAGGAATTTCACCAGGAAATCCTGTTGGGTCTCATCCTAGGATTCTTCCAGTAATTACGCCAGGATTTTGCCCAGAAATTTCTCCAGGCATTCCTCCAGGATTCTCTCTAGAGATTTTCCCAGGAATACCTTTAGGGATTCCTCCAGGAATTCCATCAGGGATTTCTCCAAGAATTCCTCCAATGATGCCTTCTGAAATTTCTCTATAATTTCTAGGAAAACATTCCTCAAGAGATTTCTTCTGAAATTACTCCAGACATTCCTCCCAGAATTCCTCCGGGAATTTCTCAAGAATTTCCTCCAAGGTTGTTTGTTGTTGTTGTTTATTTATTTAATCTTTACCGCCTGAGGCGGCCTTCGATTATGGATAAACTTAAATCTAAAGTTACTTATCTGAAAATTGTTGTTGTTGTTTCTGGCTTTTCATTGTATGACACCTTATTTTGTAATTCTTTACACTTGTTCTCATGCTTCTTCTAGCTTCTTCCTTTTTATTCACCACTATTTCCTTCTGCTCCATTCACGGTCGTCTGTTTCCTTTGTCCCTACTTTGGCACTCGTTACACTTTCTTTCCACACTTCTCTTTTCTTTCTTCTTTCTTCGCTCTTTGGTCTTCCGTTCTAAATCTTCTTCCGTCTTTCCTCCTCCTTCTTTCCTTCTCCTTCTTTCCTCGTCCTCTTTTCCTCCTCCTTCGTTCTTCTCCTTCTTTCCTCCTTCGTTCTTCTCCTTCTTTCCTCTTTCCTCCTTCGTTCTTCTCCTTCTTTCCTCGTCCTCTTTTCCTCCTTCGTTCTTCTCCTTCTTTCCTCCTTCGTTCTTCTCCTTCTTTCCTCTTTCGTTCTTCTCCCTCTTTCCTCCTTCGTTCTTCTCCTTCTTTCCTTCTTCTTCGCTTCTACTATCTCGATGATTTCCGTTGTGGGCTTCTCATTCAGGTATCTGATAATTTCGTCCAGGCAATATGCTTTTGATCAGCGAGACGTGTACCGATTAGGAAGAGGCGAGGAACTTGACGTCCTCCTCCGCACAGCCACCCTCGTGTCATAGAAAGCGTATACCAGCGAGACGTGTACCGATAAGGGCGTAGCGACGGTCATGACTTCTACACCCGCACGGCCACCCTCGTGGCGTTGGTTGATCATTCCTAGATTCACTTTACTATTACTTTAGAGCTTTTAGTAGAACTTGTTACTTCAGACTCTAGTTTAATTTAAAAACACTTCACTAATACTTTACTTTTGCAAAAGAAAATAAAAAATGAATAACTCTTTTAAAGAAAAACTAGAAAGGACGAGCAAATTCCTTTTAATTCTACTACTGTGCTTATCTTCGGACAGATAGGCCTATTTCGTCTGTGACTTACAGACTTCTTCAGTGTCAAGTGCTCGACTGAAGAAAAACCTCGCATTCGTTGTGGTATTTATACTAGGAGTGTATGTGCAGGTACGTGTGTGGGTAAAAGTGTAGGTATAAAAATGTAGGTACAAAATTGTAGGTACAAAATTGTAGGTACAAAATTGTAGGTACATATTTGTAAAAAAGGAGGTGTATCTGCCTGTTAGAAAACAGGGTGTCAATAAGATACCTAAAGCTAGGAAAATTCCTACCGATTTGGTAGGTAGTCAATTGGTGTTTGTTGTGTTATTTTTTTTTTTCCCGCCGATTTGGTAGGTAGTCAATTTGTGTTTTGTGTATTGTGTAATGTTTTGTGTGTGTTAGGTAAAAATTTAAACAGCCACGTGTACCCATTGCCCTGATCCTTGTTAAGTAGTTTTTTATTGTTTTGTTTGTAAATTTCTAAACTTTCTGCAACATCAAGTTTCCATGGGTTTGTAATGTGTCGTAAGAGTTTAATATTTGAAGTATTCATAAAATGTCCTTCATTAAAAATATGTTCAGCAACTTTAGATTTAAAATGATGAATGAGTCCCTTGTCTGTGTCTTTGTGTGCTTTTGATACTTCCGTTATGTGTTCTTTGAATCGTGTTTTGAGTGTGCGTTTTGTTTGTCCTATGTATATTTTGTCACAGTGATTACATGTTACTTTGTAAACACCAGATTTTGTTAAGTTGTCCAACGGGTCTTTCGTAGATCCCAAGAGAGTTTGAAGTTGGTTAGCTTTGCTTGTGAAAACTAATTCAAAACCAAACTTTCTGAGAATTGGTCGGAGTTTTTTGGTGTCATTGTTGTAGTTCACAGTTATCCGTTTAAGTGTAGGTTCTGTCCGTGTCAGTGTAGTCAAAGAACGTCTGTATTGTTGTTGTGTCTTTTTGTTGATGATCTGTTGTATTGTTTGTTTTGTGTAACCGTTCAACTGTGCTGTTTCGAAAATGTAATTAAGTTCTTTCGTTTTTCCTGTTTCACTAAGTGGAAGTGTCTGCATTCGGTGTATCATGTGATTGTAGGATGCAATTTTGTGTTGATGTGAGTGATTTGATGAATTTGGAATAGTGCGTTGAGTGTGTGTCGGTTTTCTGTAAATTTCGAAGGAAAGTGTTGATTCTTGTTTTACGATGAGTATGTCCAAAAATGGTAGTTGGTTGTTCTGTTCAATTTCACAAGTGAATTTGATGTTTTTGTGTGCATTATTGATATTGTTCAAGATTTCAGGTAAAAGATGTTTCTTAACAATGCTAAACACGTCGTCAACGTATCTCCACCAGACTTCAGGAAGCTGTTTGTTGTTTTCTAAGCGTTTTTCCAAATTTGCCATAAAAATTTCACTTAAAAATGGAGAAAGTGGATTGCCCATGGGGGCACCATTAAGTTGTTTGTAGGTTTCATTTCTGAACGAAAAATAATTTTCTTCCATACAAAGTTTGGTTAATTTGATGTATGTACGAACTTTCTTAATCCAATCTGAATTTGAATCTTCATATTGGTTCAGAAGCCAATCTTCTAGTAGGTTAATGGCCTCTTTAACTGGAATGCTTGGAAATAGTGATTTAACGTCGAATGAAACTAAAATTTCATCGTCGTTAACGGATAAATTCTGTACTAGTTCTGTGAATTGTTCGGAATTCTTGACAGATCTACTGTGAAATTTTTTAGGCATGTTTTGGAATTCTTGTACTAAATATTTGGCAATTTTGTGTGTAGGTGAACCAATGGCTGAAACAATCTCACGCATTTCATTTCCAGGTTTATGAACTTTGGGAAGTCCTTTTATTCTTGGCAATGAAGGGTTAGATTCTTTCAGGCTTTTAATGACGCTTCCTAAAACTGGTGTAGACTCTTTGAGAGTTTTGTCAACACGTCTTACTAATCCTGGAAGAGGATCAGTACGTTGTTTTCGGTAAGGTCCATTTTGAATCTTGTTATTCATTATTTCATCATAGTCCTCTTTGTTCATGATTACTGTTTTGTTTCCTTTGTCAGCTTTCAGATAGAAAACTGGTTTCTGGTTAAGTTCTTTGATTATTCGTTGTTCTTTCAGGTGTTCTTTGTTCAATTTGTTTTGTTGTGTGTTTTGAATAGTGTTAGCTGTTTGTGTTCTGATTTCTTGAATCTGTGGTGTCTGTAAATTGTTCGTGTTGATAGCTGTTTCAATGTCGATTATGGTTTGTGTTGAATCTGGTTTAGAGTGTACTGCGTAGTTAAGACCTTTGTTGAGAAGGGTCAACTGTTCTTCCGTAAACTGTTCGGAAGAGCGATTGACCACTAACCCAGTCAGTTCTTGTGTTGTGTTTTGTGGTTGTGTAGAAGAACATGTAAACTTCGGATTTTGCATCTTTAATGCTTTAAGTTTTTTATCTAGTAATTTCCTTTTTCTTTCTGATTCACAAAATTCTGCAACTTTTACCTTTGTTAGAAAATTAGGGAAAGATTCAGGATAATCTTTCGCTAACTTTAAATGGAGAGAATAACATTCCAAAGTTTTCATGTTGATCTTGCTGTGTAGTTTTTTGATGCTTTCTTTGATGAGTGTTTGTTCAAGTGTCTTTACTATGTTGGGGTTTGTGGCTGTTTTAACTTTTACCTTGTGACTTACGGGAGTAAGCCTGTACTCTATACACTTCTTGAGAAACGCGATATCCTTGTGTAATCCTGCGATGGTCTTCTTCAACTCGATGAACTTATTCGGCTCTGACTTTGGCTTGGTTGCCATCTTCACTTTACTATTACTTTAGAGCTTTTAGTAGAACTTGTTACTTCAGACTCTAGTTTAATTTAAAAACACTTCACTAATACTTTACTTTTGCAAAAGAAAATAAAAAATGAATAACTCTTTTAAAGAAAAACTAGAAAGGACGAGCAAATTCCTTTTAATTCTACTACTGTGCTTATCTTCGGACAGATAGGCCTATTTCGTCTGTGACTTACAGACTTCTTCAGTGTCAAGTGCTCGACTGAAGAAAAACCTCGCATTCGTTGTGGTATTTATACTAGGAGTGTATGTGCAGGTACGTGTGTGGGTAAAAGTGTAGGTATAAAAATGTAGGTACAAAATTGTAGGTACAAAATTGTAGGTACAAAATTGTAGGTACATATTTGTAAAAAAGGAGGTGTATCTGCCTGTTAGAAAACAGGGTGTCAATAAGATACCTAAAGCTAGGAAAATTCCTACCGATTTGGTAGGTAGTCAATTGGTGTTTGTTGTGTTATTTTTTTTTCCCGCCGATTTGGTAGGTAGTCAATTTGTGTTTTGTGTATTGTGTAATGTTTTGTGTGTGTTAGGTAAAAATTTAAACAGCCACGTGTACCCATTGCCCTGATCCTTGTTAAGTAGTTTTTTATTGTTTTGTTTGTAAATTTCTAAACTTTCTGCAACATCAAGTTTCCATGGGTTTGTAATGTGTCGTAAGAGTTTAATATTTGAAGTATTCATAAAATGTCCTTCATTAAAAATATGTTCAGCAACTTTAGATTTAAAATGATGAATGAGTCCCTTGTCTGTGTCTTTGTGTGCTTTTGATACTTCCGTTATGTGTTCTTTGAATCGTGTTTTGAGTGTGCGTTTTGTTTGTCCTATGTATATTTTGTCACAGTGATTACATGTTACTTTGTAAACATCTTATTGACACCCTGTTTTCTAACAGGCAGATACACCTCCTTTTTTACAAATATGTACCTACAATTTTGTACCTACAATTTTGTACCTACAATTTTGTACCTACAATTTTGTACCTACAATTTTGTACCTACATTTTTATACCTACACTTTTACCCACACACGTACCTGCACATACACTCCTAGTATAAATACCACAACGAATGCGAGGTTTTTCTTCAGTCGAGCACTTGACACTGAAGAAGTCTGTAAGTCACAGACGAAATAGGCCTATCTGTCCGAAGATAAGCACAGTAGTAGAATTAAAAGGAATTTGCTCGTCCTTTCTAGTTTTTCTTTAAAAGAGTTATTCATTTTTTATTTTCTTTTGCAAAAGTAAAGTATTAGTGAAGTGTTTTTAAATTAAACTAGAGTCTGAAGTAACAAGTTCTACTAAAAGCTCTAAAGTAATAGTAAAGTGAAGATGGCAACCAAGCCAAAGTCAGAGCCGAATAAGTTCATCGAGTTGAAGAAGACCATCGCAGGATTACACAAGGATATCGCGTTTCTCAAGAAGTGTATAGAGTACAGGCTTACTCCCGTAAGTCACAAGGTAAAAGTTAAAACAGCCACAAACCCCAACATAGTAAAGACACTTGAACAAACACTCATCAAAGAAAGCATCAAAAAACTACACAGCAAGATCAACATGAAAACTTTGGAATGTTATTCTCTCCATTTAAAGTTAGCGAAAGATTATCCTGAATCTTTCCCTAATTTTTCTAACAAAGGTAAAAGTTGCAGAATTTTGTGAATCAGAAAGAAAAAGGAAATTACTAGATAAAAAACTTAAAGCATTAAAGATGCAAAATCCGAAGTTTACATGTTCTTCTACACAACCACAAAACACAACACAAGAACTGACTGGGTTAGTGGTCAATCGCTCTTCCGAACAGTTTACGGAAGAACAGTTGACCCTTCTCAACAAAGGTCTTAACTACGCAGTACACTCTAAACCAGATTCAACACAAACCATAATCGACATTGAAACAGCTATCAACACGAACAATTTACAGACACCACAGATTCAAGAAATCAGAACACAAACAGCTAACACTATTCAAAACACACAACAAAACAAATTGAACAAAGAACACCTGAAAGAACAACGAATAATCAAAGAACTTAACCAGAAACCAGTTTTCTATCTGAAAGCTGACAAAGGAAACAAAACAGTAATCATGAACAAAGAGGACTATGATGAAATAATGAATAACAAGATTCAAAATGGACCTTACCGAAAACAACGTACTGATCCTCTTCCAGGATTAGTAAGACGTGTTGACAAAACTCTCAAAGAGTCTACACCAGTTCTAGGAAGCGTCATTAAAAGCCTGAAAGAATCTAACCCTTCATTGCCAAGAATAAAAGGACTTCCCAAAGTTCATAAACCTGGAAATGAAATGCGTGAGATTGTTTCAGCCATTGGTTCACCTACACACAAAATTGCCAAATATTTAGTACAAGAATTCCAAAACATGCCTAAAAAATTTCACAGTAGATCTGTCAAGAATTCCGAACAATTCACAGAACTAGTACAGAATTTATCCGTTAACGACGATGAAATTTTAGTTTCATTCGACGTTAAATCACTATTTCCAAGCATTCCAGTTAAAGAGGCCATTAACCTACTAGAAGATTGGCTTCTGAACCAATATGAAGATTCAAATTCAGATTGGATTAAGAAAGTTCGTACATACATCAAATTAACCAAACTTTGTATGGAAGAAAATTATTTTTCGTTCAGAAATGAAACCTACAAACAACTTAATAGTGCCCCCATGGGCAATCCACTTTCTCCATTTTTAAGTGAAATTTTTATGGCAAATTTGGAAAAACGCTTAGAAAACAACAAACAGCTTCCTGAAGTCTGGTGGAGATACGTTGACGACGTGTTTAGCATTGTTAAGAAACATCTTTTACCTGAAATCTTGAACAATATCAATAATGCACACAAAAACATCAAATTCACTTGTGAAATTGAACAGAACAACCAACTACCATTTTTGGACATACTCATCGTAAAACAAGAATCAACACTTTCCTTCGAAATTTACAGAAAACCGACACACACTCAACGCACTATTCCAAATTCATCAAATCACTCACATCAACACAAAATTGCATCCTACAATCACATGATACACCGAATGCAGACACTTCCACTTAGTGAAACAGGAAAAACGAAAGAACTTAATTACATTTTCGAAACAGCACAGTTGAACGGTTACACAAAACAAACAATACAACAGATCATCAACAAAAAGACACAACAACAATACAGACGTTCTTTGACTACACTGACACGGACAGAACCTACACTTAAACGGATAACTGTGAACTACAACAATGACACCAAAAAACTCCGACCAATTCTCAGAAAGTTTGGTTTTGAATTAGTTTTCACAAGCAAAGCTAACCAACTTCAAACTCTCTTGGGATCTACGAAAGACCCGTTGGACAACTTAACAAAATCTGGTGTTTACAAAGTAACATGTAATCACTGTGACAAAATATACATAGGACAAACAAAACGCACACTCAAAACACGATTCAAAGAACACATAACGGAAGTATCAAAAGCACACAAAGACACAGACAAGGGACTCATTCATCATTTTAAATCTAAAGTTGCTGAACATATTTTTAATGAAGGACATTTTATGAATACTTCAAATATTAAACTCTTACGACACATTACAAACCCATGGAAACTTGATGTTGCAGAAAGTTTAGAAATTTACAAACAAAACAATAAAAAACTACTTAACAAGGATCAGGGCAATGGGTACACGTGGCTGTTTAAATTTTTACCTAACACACACAAAACATTACACAATACACAAAACACAAATTGACTACCTACCAAATCGGCGGGAAAAAAAAATAACACAACAAACACCAATTGACTACCTACCAAATCGGTAGGAATTTTCCTAGCTTTAGGTATCTTATTGACACCCTGTTTTCTAACAGGCAGATACACCTCCTTTTTTACAAATATGTACCTACAATTTTGTACCTACAATTTTGTACCTACATTTTTATACCTACACTTTTACCCACACACGTACCTGCACATACACTCCTAGTATAAATACCACAACGAATGCGAGGTTTTTCTTCAGTCGAGCACTTGACACTGAAGAAGTCTGTAAGTCACAGACGAAATAGGCCTATCTGTCCGAAGATAAGCACAGTAGTAGAATTAAAAGGAATTTGCTCGTCCTTTCTAGTTTTTCTTTAAAAGAGTTATTCATTTTTTATTTTCTTTTGCAAAAGTAAAGTATTAGTGAAGTGTTTTTAAATTAAACTAGAGTCTGAAGATTCCTAGATTTCCTTGTAGTTTATGTCTTCTTATTAATCACTGTTCCCTATGTGCTACAGGTAACTTCACATTTCGCTGCTTCGATTACTGCTTCATCCTCGTTGGGCTTTCTCTTCTTCTTTCTTCATTCTTCTTTCTTTCATCTTCTTTATTCCTTCTTTCTACAGCTTCCTCCTTTCTGCTTTCTGCACGCCTCCATCGAATCGCGGTTCTGGTTTTGTTTCAGACAGCGAGACGTGTACCGATAAGGGCGTAGCGACGAACATGACTTCTACGACCGCACGGCCACCCTCGTGGGATTTCAGTTTCATATGAGTTCCAGCAGTTTAGTTTCCTTCAAAAACTTCCTCAAATTTAGCTCTTTTTCTCGATCCGGGCTCAAAATTTCCTGAAGAGATCCCTGTATGTGAAACTGTTGCCTTTCTTTTGCGTATTTACGGCAATCAAGCAAAACATGCTTGACGTGAAGATGGGTACCACAAGTTTCGCTAGTTGGGTCGCTTCTATCGAAGAGATATTTGTGTGTCAATTTGGTATGTCCTATTCTTAGTCGTGTAATGGCAGTTTGCTCTTGTCGATTTCCTGAAGGAATCCACGCGACAGTGTTGTTTTTAATTTCACGAAGTTTGTGCTCCCTTAACTGGTCCCAGTGCTTTTCCCATTCCCAACGGATTCTTGATTTAACTTCCCTCTTCAAATCGCTTGGTGGAATTGGCAATTCTCTGGATAGCATTTCGAGGGCTGCTTTGGCAGCGGCGTCTGCTTTTTCATTCCCGTTGATACCCGTGTGCCCAGGTATCCAACAGAGAATCACATTTTGGTCAAGACAGAGACGATTCTCTATTTCTTGAATCCAGGGGTGTTTCGAGGATCCTTTTTCGATAGCCGAAACGACGCTTTCAGAATCGGTGCAGATTATTCTTTGGCTTGATCTATTTTTTGGCCTACGGACTGCTTCCAGAATAGCATAGGCTTCAGCTGAGAATATCGAAAGCTCGGAGGGTAGAGCAATACTAATAGATTCATCTTCTATTATCAACCCAGCTCCCACTCTTTCTGTTGTTTTGGACCCATCTGTGAAGATGAATTCGGCTGCAACAAAATCTTCGTTTTGTAAACGAAGGAATGTCTGTCGCACATAGGGCTGTGCATCCTGACCGTTTATCGGTATCGGCAAAACGTAATTCATCTCATATCGGTATCGGCGATATATCGGATTCGACATTATCGATATCGTATCGGTATCCGATAAATTCATTAAAGGGAAGTACACAATAAATGACAAAGTTTTGTGTCATTTGCATATTAAATGTGCTTCAAGTGAACATTTGGATTTCATGTTGGTGCGTAAATGGTGAAATTCATAAAAATATATTACAAAGTCTGACCTAATAATCAAATTTATCGTAAATATCGGGAATAATTAGCCTTTATCGGTATCATTTTATATCGGTTTGAGCAATATCGGATATCGTATCGATAAATTTGATCCGATAATATCGATATTATCGATAATATCGATAAATGCACAGCCCTAGTCGCACAGTCGAACGGTCAAGATTTCGTCCACCGGCTTCTTTCAGTTTCCAACATATTTGGGGCCTTTTGTATGCCCAGTTTTTGGAATGTGTGTTGTAGGGCTCTATGTATGGAATCTCAAAGTTAAGGCTATTCATAGCGACTGTTCGAGCTCGGCCTAGGCTGCCTAATGACATATTTTGATTTGATTTGACGGATGTTAAACTAATCAGGTTCTGGATAGTAGTTTCCCAAATCAAATACTTGAGCGGTAAAATACCGCTGACAGACATAATGCTTTCTATGGGGCTTGTTACGAAGGCACCAATAGCAAGCCGTATTGCTTTATTTTGACATACATTCAGCTTTCTCAGTTGAGCTTCACTGGCTCCACTATAAACAGACAAACCAAAAACAAGTTTAGACTGAATGATGGCTTTATAGACATTTAGCAGAATTTTTGGATGTCCACCCAATCGATTCCCAGAGATGGATCGCAGTATGTTGATTCTTGGCTCCACATCCGTCTTAACTTTCTCAATATGCGCGTTCCAGTTTAATCTGTTATCAAAAACCAACCCCAGTATTCTCATTTTTTGAACTTCCTTTACTTCGCACCCCTCCAATTTTAATGCAGGAATATTCTGATGAGATCGTTTCCGACACACATGCATACTTGTGGTTTTTTCGTGTGAAATTCTAAAGCCAGTCTTCAATGACCACTTTTCTAGTGACATGAGTGCTTCTTGTAAACGTTTTCGGAGAACTCTATGATTTTTTCCACTAATATAAATGATTATATCGTCTGCATAAACGAGAACTTTAACGAACTTAGGCACAGCACTGAAAACAGAATTGATCGCAATAAGGAATAGGGTCACACTTATAACCGATCCCTGTGGAACACCGTTCTGTTGCTTTTTCTCCTCACTCTGGAATCCACTAACTAAAACTCGAAAACGGCGATTTTTGAGAAAATTTATCACATATCTCATCAAGTTTCCTCCAAATCCCCAAGTGATCATGGTTTCGATGATAAGGTGTCTCCAAGTGACGTCGTAGGCCTTGGAAATATCTAGTGACACAATTTCCGCATGGCATTTGTTGGTAATTGAGTTTCGAAGGTCATCTTCAAGAACTGTGAGGTGGCTATTAATGGATTTTCCTTTCCTAAATCCGTGTTGTCGTTTGTCAAGAAATCCTTGGGTTTCAATCTGGTAAGACAATCTCCTATTTACCATGCGCTCCATTATTTTACTGGTGCAACTTGTAAGAGATATTGGGCGGTAATTTGAGGGTTCTTTAGAGTCTTTACCTGCTTTTGGGATTGGAATGAGTAGGGAGTCCTTCCATTCGTCGGGAAAATCATCGGATCTCCAAATGCGGTTAACCGCACCTAAAAAGGTGTACTTTGCATGCAAAGGCAATCTGCGAATCATTTCGTAATGTATTCCGTCTGGGCCCGGGCTTGAGCCTCGAACGGTATCAATCACCTGTAGTAGTTCGTGCATTTCGAAAGGCTTGTTGTAGTCTGCGGATAGTCGAGGCGGGAAGCTTAAATTTCGGGATTCTTTTAGGGATTTGAACCTCAAAAATTCAGCGGAGTGGTTGTTGTTGGATGAGACGTGTTCATAGTGATTGGCAAGTGTATTCGCAATTTCTATTGGTTCTGTGACTAGACGGTTTTCAGCGAGTAGACTAGGAATTTTAAATGATCTACGATTCCCTTGCAAAGATCGGACTTTCCTCCATAATGTTGTGATTGGGGTGTCCATGCTTATACTACTCACAAATTCCTCCCACGACTTAATCCTAGAGTCCCACATTATTTTCCTGGTCAACCTTTTAGCACTTCTGAATTCTTCCTTTCTAAGCTCTTTATCTGGATGTCCAGCTGGTGTTCGTTTGAATTCGCGTAAAGCTTTGCGACGGTTTCGTAGAGCTTCTGCCAACTGAAGGTTCCACCAAGGGACGGCATTTGGGCGGCGATAACCACTCGATTGAGGAATGGCTATTTCAGCAGCACTAATAATGGAGCGGGTAATTGATTGCATGTTACATTCGCAACCTGGCGGCATGTTTTCAGTTATGTGATCCTCAAATAGTGTCCAATTTGCTGCATTAATTTTCCATGTTTTCCTGGTTCTCAATGTTTGATCTACCGTTTCAACTTTCAGCATGATAGGATAGTGATCACTATCGTGCGTATCGTCTAATACTTCCCAAGAGAATTTGGTACCAAGGTCAGTCAAGTACAAGACACTGAAGACGACCTTACAGTTGAGGTCGAAATACGTATCTGTCAAAGGATGCAAATTCTTAGTGGAATTCAAAGGAACCGTACTTAACCCGATTTTCTTTTATTTACAGATATTCCCCTAACAAGCCCAGGTTAATCATTACCAAGGTCTATTGATGCAAGAGTAAGATCAATTGCATCAGTGTTCCCTGTACTTGTTGTTATATGCGTATGCGATCCATCATTTAGAAGAACGAGGTTTTCTTCATCAATAGCCTCAAGGACAATGTTTCCGCCAGAAGAAGTATTTCTGCTTCCCCAGGCAGAGTGGTGCGCATTAAGGTCACCTAGTACAAGAAACGGTTTTGGAACTTGCTTGAACAAAGCAATTAGTTCGTTTTTATCACTTGCACCGTGAGGTAGGTACAGTGATACAAGCGTTAGGGTGAATGGGAAATATATTTGTACAGCGATTGCAGCTAATTCTGTGTGAAGAGGAATAGGGCGATGAGAGTAGTCGGAATGCACTGCAATAGCGACACCTCCCCATGTTCCTCTGGCATGTCCTGTGTCGTGGTGAAAATAGGCTTGAAAATGTGGTATTCTAACATCTTCACGTGTGTGAGTTTCTTGCAACGCAAGTGCGTAAACATTATATTTGGAAATAATTTGTCGCAATTCATTTTGATGTCTTTTAAGGCCATTCATATTCCACTGGAGAATGCACCTTCCTAATTTATTTATGGTGTCTGGATCGTCTTGGTTCATGCTGTTCAGGGGGATTTGATTCGATGTCCGAGTGATACGATGACGAGTGTTTTTTCCGTGGAGGCGAGTCAACTGTGCTGCTGGATTCCTGTGATTGGTTTGCAACGGGTGTGTTGTTTCTGTTCTTTTTTCCTGACTTTTTCGATTGGTTCGATGGTCCGGGTGTTTGAGAGGGATACGGGGGCGGGTTAATAAAGAGGTCTGGCTGGGTATTGTCTATTTGGTCATGATCGATCGCTTGGACTGAACCCGAGGCTGTGTTCTGTGCCAGTACGATCAGATCGTCAGTTTCGGCCTGTGTAATGTCTATAGTTTCAATGTCATTGTTTGGAGTGGTTTTTTTGCTCGACTGGGCTTGGGAGACCGTGCCGCACGAGCACCTGCAGCCACACGGTGGGACCTTTGGAGTTTCTTCAGGAATTCCTTTAGGGATTTCTTCAGGAACTGCTACAGGAATTCCTCCACGAACTTTCCTAAAGATTCCTGCAGTATTTCTTCAAGAACTTCATCAGCGATTTCTTTAGCAATTATTCCTGGTATTCCCCTTCTAATTCCATGACGAATTCCTTAGGAGTTTCCTCTAGAAATTCCTCCAGGAATTCATCTAGGAAGGCTTCCAGGAATTCCTCTGGGATCCATCTCTAAAAAATCATCCAGGATCTTTTTCAGAGATTCATCCAGAAATTCCGCCAGAAATTCCTCTAGGAATTCCTCTAGAAATTGATACAGGAGTTCCTCTGGAGAATCCGACAAGAATTCTTTCAGGGATTCCTCCAAGAATTTCTTCAAGGGAATCCTGCAAGAATTTTTCCAGATAACCCTACAATAATTCTTCCAAAGATTTCTCCAGAAATTACTTCAGGGATTCCTCCAAGAATTCCACCAGCAATTCTACTAGGCATTCTTCTAGGATTTAATTTAGGCATTTTTCCAGGGATTCCTTTTTGGATTCTTGCAGAGATTTCTTCAGGAATTTTTTCAGCGATTCCTCCAGAAATTGCTTCAAGGACTCCTTTCGGAATTCCAACAAGAATACCTCTATGAACTTCTCCAGGCATTTTTCTATTATTTTATCCAAGAATTTCTCTAGGAATGCCTCCGGGAATAACCCCATGATTTTTTTCAGGAATTGCTTCTGGACATCATACAGAAATTATGTCAGCACTTCCTCCAGGAATTTCTCCAGAAAATCTTCAGGAATTCCTCCAGATATTCCTCTAGGAATTGCTTAAGGGATTCCTCCAGGGATATCTCCACGATTTTTTCCAGGGGTTTTCTAAGAGATCCCTTCAGGAAGTCCTCTAGAAATTCCTCCAAAGATTCTTCCAGGAAATCCTCGTGGAACTTCTCGAGGGATTTTTTTTGAGTAATCCTGCTCCAGAAATTCCTGCTGGTTCTCATCAAAGAATTGCTCCAGGGATTACACCAGGAATTTGTTCAGAAGTTCCACCAGGCATTCCTCCAGAATTCTCTCTAGAAATTTTTCCCAGGAATTGTGTTACGAACGCGACGCGTGAAGTACAATAATTTCTAACAGCTAGAGCACACTAATTCCAACCATTTCCTACATCTAGCATTAAGCAAATCGCTTATAATAATCGAACGCAAAAGCTTGTATAATAATTGTGAAGATAACGTTTTGTGAATCGTGTTGGTCACATATTCATGAAAACCAGTGTAAACTGCAATATGCAAAATCAATCAGTTTGCATTGGAAACGAGCCACCTTTTACACAACGTTGTCTACGATATGCTATGATAGCGCAACATCGAGGATGGCTGATCAAGAACGGAACAAACTGCGCGTGCGTAGTAATCGATTAGCCCGGAACGAATACTCATAGCATACATGAGGATGCATCGTTCTAATTCATATTAGAAACGATATCATATTCAAGTATGTTCACGGTTTCACAGCGTAAATGCGCAAGCGCGGTACGGAATTTCACCATCGGATTTGATGTTGCGCAATCGGATAGAACCAACCACTTACACATAAGCATTATATATAATTACGCAATATTGTGAAATTCATTGAACTAGAATACAAGCTACGCCATTTGTAATTGTTAGCTCCAGACATGCACCGATATGATATAAAATTGTAATCAATTATCTATGCTCACAACTAACGTAAAGCCAAGAACACAACCCCAATGTATTGTAATGGTCGAAATACCAGAAAAGGTTTTGATCAGGGATTAATTATTCATTAGCAAAACTTGTTTGAAAGATTCTTTGCAGCATTGTATGTATACATTGTATACTATACAAGTTAGAATTTTGATGAATCATGAGTTAATTAATGATGTAAAGAGGGTGAGCGTAGTTTCTGGACGATTATCATATATTTGCTTTACGTAGGAATCAGGATAAATCATGTAAATAGAGGGTTCGAATAATGTCTGGACGAGAGTATAAAAGGCGATCGAACAATAAAGACGGTAGCAGTTTTGCCTTGTACGTCACAAGCCACATTTACTTGCTACTCGAAATCCTTCGTTACCAAGCACTTTGAGAAGCTTATTCTTTTCTAATCCCTCCTATTAACCAAGCCTTCGAATGCGAAAGGAGTTGGCTGGAGCTTGATTGGAAAAACTTAAGTCTTTGAAAAGAGTTACTTAGTACTTAGAATCGAGGAGTCTCAAATCATACTGAATCGATCAAACTTTTTCCACTCTGGCACGCCACGGTTCCGAATGCGAGTAACTTTGGCAAGAGTCTGAAAAGGCCAGTTTGACACCGATTCAAGTGTGGGCAAGCATTTATTTTCTCACTCTGGTACGCCACGGTTCCGAATGCGAGTAACTTTGGCATGAGTCTCGAAAAATATAAATGCATTGCGATCAACTTTTCCTCATCCGTCTTCGAATGCGAAAGAATTTGACCGGATCTAGGAAGGCCAAATGATCGCTCCCACATTCGATTTGGACCAATCGATTTTAATTATCTACCACTCAATTCTCCGAGTATCAGTAAGTAGTTTCGGTCGTCGACAGTTTATTCAGTGCGTTTCTCTTGCCTGTTGATCGGCACACGCAGAATCGAATACCGTCTACCTTCGCAACGGTACCGTGCAACTGCTGTGGTGCGATTACCATCGTCGTCGTCGTCGTCGTCGTCGTCGTCAAGTGATTGTCGCGGCAGCTGACAGAGACACCACACGGAGTATAAGTGCCCCGTCGTCAACATATGGTGGCTCCAGAGAGGAAGAGCTGCTGCCACCTTCCAGCGACAGTGCTTATCTCCAATATCGCGTGCCTGATTTCAACAAATTGCTTCGGGAATTCCTTCAGGAATTTATCGAAGAATTCCTCCAAGGATTCCTTCACAAATTTCTCTATGATTTCTTATAGGAAATTCTCAAGACATTTTTTCATAAATCGAAAAGTATTGGAAGATAATTTGATCCTCCTTAAATCCTAAAATTCTTTGAATCCTCCTTTGAATCCTAAAATTCTTGGTTGTTATAACACTCGTTTAAAGTTAGGTCCACAAAAGGGCACAAGAAGATGCGTTTATTTCCTTATTTTAAATCATAACAAGATAACGACTAAGTTTTCCAATATCTTTCGTCTATTCCCAGCCGCTCCAGAAAACGGTTACTGCGACCAGGAGTCGTGCCCGCAACCGAACCCGTCTCAGCCCTCGCCCCAGCACCAGCATGCCAACGGATTCCACCATCCGATGGTGAAGGGTAGTCCCAACAACATAGAAATACGGGAACCAGAACTCCTGGATACATATCAACCGCTACAGGATGACTCCCTTGCGCCATCGCACACCACGGACCACGGTCACGAGGAGGAAGAAATGGATTATGCGAAAATGTTCATCCTGGAACTGTTTAAGTTGAGCGATTTGATTCTTCTGTTGGGCATTACCTCGTTTACGTTGATCGTGTTCTCGCTGGGTCACTATTTGATCAACAAAAACCGAAAGGAGAAACCGCTGATCTATAAGGTAGGAATGGTGTTAGATATATTTGAAATTTAACTAATTAAAGAAGGTTCAAACTTTGCGTATTTGGGAAAAGAAGTTCGATTTTTTTCTGCGCAAAGTTTGTATACTAGATGTCAATTTTGTTGTTTGCTAAATTCACCACCATAGATTGGTGATGATTACGGAAATTCGCACGAGAAATGGTATAGTAATGCGTGCACATATTTTATTTCCAGCTCAATATGGTGGAACGGGACCTGATGGCATCCCACAAGGAGAACGCCATGCTGAAAAGCGACTTGGTCGAAACGAAACACAAGCTCATCAGCATCGAGAACAATTCGTTCGGTTCCAACGATATGGTCATAGCCCTCCGGCAGGAGCTGGAAGACAGCGAACAGACCAAACTGGAACTTCAGGAACAGATCGCTTCCCTGGAGAAGGAACTGGAGAACGCTGCCGAAGCCGGGTTGGAGCTAAACAAAATGGTTGCCGAGTTGTTGAATCAAAGTGGAAGCGATTCGATCGCACTGACGGTGGATGAACTGCAGAAGCAACTGAACGAACAGCAGCAGACGATCCTTTCGATGAATACCACGCTGGCGGACAAGAGTCGTGAGAACAGCGAACTGCAGATCACGGTGGCCAATCAGACGGCAAAGTTCCAACAGGATATGGAAGAACTTCAGCAATCGTTGAACGACATGAAGCTGGAGAAGAACAATTTGGAGATCGAGCTTAATAACATCAAGAGTGGACAGGGGTCCCAGCTGGACATTTTGAGGAAGGAAACTAGCGTCGAAATTGCTAAACTGAGCAAGGAAGTCAAGTCCTACCAGTCAAAGTGGGAAGAGACCAAGAAAAACCTGAGCGCTGCGGAGGCCAAGGTGGAAGCTCTGGAAGACTGCATAAAGGATATCAAGAAGGGCAATAGCGGAGGATCGATTGATGGATTGATCGATTCGGCTGAACTGAAAGCGCAGCTGGCAGTACTGAATAAGGAGAAGGCCAATCTACAGGATCGATTGCAGGGGGAGACTGTAAGGATTTGTTGTTGCAATCGCAAATCGTCCGTTTTTGTCATTGTCTCTTCTATTTAAGGTTGCACGTCAACTCCTGGAGGACCATGTGAAAATCATCAACGAGGATATTTCTTCTCTGAAAAAGGAATACGGCCAAGCCGAGAAAGATAAACTGGAAGCGGAAACTCGGCTGGAAGTGCTGTCATCCTACTTCAAAGATAAGGAAACCCAATTGCAGAAGTAATATTTCATTGTCATCATATTTTGAAAAATGAAAAGTTAGCTAATTCTATCGTTATTCTTCACAGGGAATTGAGCATCAAGGAAGCAATGTGGATGCAACAGCAAGGGGAAACCACGAGCACCGTCGAAAGGATTCGACTGATGCAGGATGAGATTCAACAGCTGAAGTAAGTGGCTATTCCCCTAGTATACCCAAAGTTGTACGTGTTGTGCAATGTTCTTTATTGGTTCATTGTTTCCATGCAGCTCTGTTCGTTTGCTCGTCGAGCAGTTCGAAGCACGGTATTTGTGTGGCATTCGTATCGCTAGATTCTTTGCTCTAAATTTCACAAAACAAGTTTTAGAAAATTGTACAACCATAATCACTTATCTTTCAAACATTTCATGATCTAAGAACCCAATATATACCGAAGGGTTATGCCAAACAAAGTAGAGGCATGGAAACTGACAAAAAAAATCTTACAGAACATTAGATCAAATGAGACGAGGAACATCAGAAAAAAATCACAGTCGAACACAGATATTCCTGAGATGCGGTAGCTGCAGTTAGAATTTTCCAGTTTTCCGCAATTTCTTTGAAAACATTCAGAAGTTCTTAGCACGACATTCAAGTTTTGGCTATAAACTTGTGCCATATAAACTATTTCTTGAATATTTTGCAAGAGTTTCTGGGGATACTTGTGAATCTTGCTATTGCATGTTCTTTGTTAAGCTACGACACATTAGAAATAAGTTAGAGCTACCATCCTTATTCTAATATATATTTGCTTCATTTCTAAATTGCATTGGCAGTTGAAATTTAAATTATTTTTTTTTTCAATCAGCTTTTCTAAAACCAAAGGTTTTTTCTCTCTCAACTTTTCCAGATCCCAAAACGACAAACTTCGCGCTGAAATCGAAGCTCAAGCCACTGCCCACAAAGCGCAGTATACCGCACTGGAAACTCGTTCGCACGACGCTTGGCTAGCAGCTCGCCAGGCCGAACGTCGTCTCGAGGAATCCCGTAACGAATCCAGCGCTCTGCGGCGTAAGCTTACCGTCCTCGGGGACGTATCCGTGAACAACTCAACATCCGGTAAGTGATTCACATGTCTCCTTTGCAGTCGCACCCCCAATTGTAACCCCTGACTCAACTTTTAGATGGTCTCATTCCCAATGCGGTTCCTCCGGCGGACATGAACCTAACCGCTCCGTCGCCAATACGGGTAGAATCCCCCAATGCTCCTCCCATGATGGGCCTTCCCCCGCCTCCGTTTATGCCTCCTCCATTCGTACCTCCGTTCATGCCCCCATTTATGCCCCCGCCTGGCCCAGGAGAGATGCGCCCTGCTCCCCTAGGACGGCTTATGTCCCCTCCTCCCCCGAATCGCTACAGTCCCAGTCTGATCGACAGCCGCGATCGGTACACTCCGGAACGAGGCCGGTACTCGCCGGACAGTCGGTACGAATACTCTGTGATGTCCAATTACGAAACGGAAACTGACTTTAGTCCTCCACCATCGCCACCGCCGCATTCACGGCGATCGAACTACGATCGCGACCGTGATCATCGATCGGATCGCGATCGCGACCGGGATCGAGATCACGATCTGCGCGATCGCGATCGAGACCTTCGGGATCGGGATGGTCGAACCAGCGGAAGCGCCGGTGGAGCAGATCGAGGCAGCGGAGCCGGTGGATATCCGAAGGCGTTTTCGCCGCCCAGCATGAGGACAACCTCGCCGCCCATTCAGGACCCTAGGAACAAAAAATATCAAGGTAGTAACAATCATTACTCCGATGACGAGTTTGATGAGTGGTAGAATATATGATACAATGCCACGCACTTTGCACAGTGTGAAATGTGGATTGGCTTTAGGCTGTCCTCGTACCTAGCTTTAGCTCTAGAAAAAGAAATTTAAATTCACCCCACTCACTCGATCATGGTTTCGTTTTTTTATTGTTATTTTTACGCGCTTAATTAGTTAAATTGTTTGAGAAAGCGAATGGCCCTAACGCTGCTGCTGATACGCCTTCATGCATTGTGTCCATTTCTTGCTAATATCATTTCCAAACTAGTAAATACGTACAATTTCATCGTGAAAGTCAATAGATAACACATTATGTTTTCATCAGTACCCTGTGGGTGTTCTTTGGGATACCTTTTCCTTCATAATGCTAAATTAAACTTTTCATATTTGGTTGATAATCATTAACACATCCCCTTCCCGTTCTAATAGAACAATTTTTCGAATGAATGTTTGCAGTTACATTATTGGGACTATAATAAAAAAAATACAAACAAGACTAAAATTAATTCAGCACTCGCATTTCATGAATGTAAAAAAGAAATCTCATCCCCACTCCCTCGCTTAGAAATAGCTAATCTTTGAACATCTCGAGCTTTTCTTTTTAAGCTTATCAATTCACTCATAACGTCATATATTTGTTAGGAAACCATCTCTGGAAGAAAAGACACTTTGGCTGCAGTGACTTCAAAGATATTGCTAGGAATTTCTACCAAAGATTTTGTTAGACATTTTCTGCTGATTTTTTGTACACGGCGAGATATCGTTACTATAACATCGATAAAAAAAATTATGTCAATTGTTATATAATTGACTGAGCTATTTTGAAAAATGCCCATAATATGATCCACTACCCAAATGACCCTATCATTAGTCTTTCAAGGTAACCTTGGGGTTACCAGAAGGGCTTTAAGACTGTCTAGGGCATCAAAAACCTCTTCATTAAAATATAAGATAACAGGCAACAAGAGAAATTCGTAAACGATACTTATCAATGATCTTTTCGTTTTTGCTCAAGTGAAGCACCAAATTTGTTATAGGAAATATCTTTTCGAAAATAGGATTAAGATCTAATAAAAAAGATGTTTATCCTACACATACCGAGTTCATTTGGGGGCGATATCTTTACCCCCGCTTAGACCTTAAACATGGTTCAACTTAATGGGTAAAGTAGATTTACGAATTAGGCGAGTATGAAGAAATCGGCCACTAATCAATTATTTAGAGGTATGCAAAAGAGATGCAAATGCAATTCTGTGCAATTAATTGAAACCTTGTTGCTTGGATGAAGTACAATTACTCAAAGGGATTAAATATATCCATACAAAGAGATGATGTTTAAAAATAAATAAATTAATAAATAAATAAAGAGATGATGTCTTGGATGATGCTTCCCCACTCCTATGGAAGGAATTCGTCAAAGATCTCAAGAAGAATCTTTCGAATAATTTTAGGGAAATTTTTCAGTTTGGCTTCCACAGAAAGGATCACATCTTTCTACACTTTCCAGGAAGTGTACCAATGGCATTTCTTGAGTATGTGACACCATTCCACTCAAGACTACATGAAAAAATCATCAAGAATCTTCTACTAGATTTCATGTCCAGAGATGTCAATACGTTTGACAGGAATAGCCCTTCTGGACGAATACCTATGACAGTTCTATCCTTTTTTGTTGTTTTTATTTTTGTGTATTTTAACTAATTGCTAATTCTACACTTGAAAGTTCTATCCTTTCATTTAGAGTGTTTCATTAGAATATATACTAGGCTTCAGAAACGCCTACCATTTTAAGTTACTCGTCCACTCGGTGGGACTCGAACTCACGACTCCTACTCACTAGACAGGCGCGTTACCACAACACCACGAAAAAAATAGAAGATGTGGTGATTAACCCTCTAATACCCTACCCCGCCTTTAGACGGGGTATAGGTAGTTTGAGTATTTTTGTAAGTTTTGTTTCGTGTATAATCAAAGTTTTTATATTTTTGTTTGATGCTTAGGACTGTTCTGTATCTCAATATGGTTTTTGGTGTCTTTCAAAGCGTATTTACATTTTTAAAAAATCATTGAAAAATTTATGGTTTAATCACCTTTCAGAAGTCATTGATTATTTTGTATTGAATCGCTATAAATAACATATTTTAAATTTTTCCCAAATCATTCTATCATAGTGGAATGGTTTAAGGGAATCGAATACACTCTTAAATGATTTTCCTTAAAATTACACGGAAAATAAAATTTTCCATGAAAAAAAATTAAAATAAATATATTTCAACAATAATCACAAAATCTCAAAATGTTTTCGTCTCAAAAAATCCGTATCCCAGATAGGCTTCCAGGAAAAATATAAAAGTGTTGGGAATGTTCAAAAATAAAAATTAAAAAAATGAAAAACTGAAATTCACAAAAGAATCATCTTCCAAAACATGTTTAAATCGATTTTAGATGACGAAAAATGATATTCAACTTTCAGAATTCAAGTTCAACTCGAAATTCTGAAATTCAGGCTTATTCTGCGCGGCGTGTGAGGTGAGTCGAGTCGAATGAGGTGACAAAGTCGACTCGATCCCATTTGATTTGCATTAGTCGTATCACGTCAGGTGATACGAAGCAGACCGTCTCACCTCACACACCGCGTAGAACATGCCTGATTATCTTTTTCACCGATCGCCACTTTTTTGGTTGAATTAGATGTCCATCCACACTACGCATATATTGTATATGTAAAGCCTAGGCGAAAGCGCATTGTTTTTAATGTGTTGGAAGTTCACACATCTAGACGAACATTTGAAAAGGGCCTATCTGCTTTGCGTAAACAAACATGTTTTTGTCTATGCAGGGCCTATCTGCATCCACCCACGCACATAAACACCCTTATCAGAAAGAGTGTTCTTCAAGCTATCTGTTAAGGGTGTTGATGTGCGTGGGTGGATGCAGATGGGCCCTATAGTAGTGTGAATGGACATCTAATTTATTCGAAAGAAGTGTGGTCTGTGAGTATGAGTCGTGAATTCAAATCTCGCCGAGGGGACGAGTAACTTTTTTTGCAAATTCCACTCCAATTTGTACATTTCGCACACACGCCAGTATTTGTAAAGACCAGCTTTTGGATTTACGTAAAACTTCCACTCGGCTGGTTATCGATAATTATTTAAATAATTATGTAACCATTTATTTATTTACCATTTAGGATTGAATGGGCATTAGATTCTTTTGAATCGTTTAAAAGTCCAGGTATGGATGGAATTTTTCCTGCGCATCTCCAAAAGTGCAAGTAATAATTCTAATACTACTAACTTTATTTAAATCCAGTTTCTTATTAAGGTATATTCCGACAAAATGGAGGCAAGTCCGAGTTGTTTTTATACCTAAGACAAATAAAAAACATAAAACGTCGCAAAAATCGTTTAGGCCAATAAGTCTTACGTCTATTTTTTTTAAGTTGATGGAGAAACTCATAGGTGAGTATATTAAATCAGATATACTTCAAGATAAACCATTAAATAGAGCGCAATTTGCCTATCAAACTGGCAAATCAACAACATCGGCTCTTCACTCGTTAGTAACTACAATAGAAAAAACATTTGACAGTAAGGAATTATTATTGACAACCTTTCTAGATATCGAAGGCGCGTTTGACAACGCTAGCTTTGCATCGATGAAAAGAGCCATGAGGAAACGTAATTTTTCGAAATGTTTAACCGATTGGATAGGAAGAAATGCTGTCAAAGAGGGAAATATCAGCATATTTAGGAGATTCAGTTGTAAAAGTAACAGCTATACAAGGCTGTCCTCAAGGGGGAGTAATATCTCCCCTCCTCTGGTCCCTGATTGTTGATGATCTTCTAACAAAACTATCAAGGTTTTGAAGTTGTTGGATTTGCGGATGACATTGTTGTCATTGTCCGTGGGAAATTTGATAATACTGTTTTCAATCGAATGCAAGAAGCATTGAGATTTACTTTAGCTTGGTGCAAAAATGAAGGGTTGAATATCAATCCCTCAAAAACAACGATTGTACCTTTCACTAGGAGACGAAAAATAACTATATCGGAACTGAAGCTATAGGAGATGTCAAACTATCTTTATCTCTAGACGTCAAATTTTCAGGAGTTGTACTAGATAGTAAACTCTGCTGGCATAAACTTGTGGAAAATCAGTTAGGTGCCGGCCAGAGTGGGCGCGTCACGCGATGTGACCCGGAAATTTGCACGCAAAGGAATAACAATCAATAATAAGGAGCTGTCAAATCGTATGGGAAATCCACGTCGCGTCGCGTGACGCGTCTACTCTGGCCCTTAGAAAAAGCTAGAAATGCTTTCTGGGGCTGTAAAAGAACTTTTGGTAGGAAATGGGGCTTAAAGCCGAAGATGATACTTTGGATTTATATGGCCATTGTGAAACCCATTATTACTTATGCTTCTATTATTTGGTGGGAAAAGACCAAACAAGTTACAACTCAAACGAAATTAAACAAGCTACAAAGGCTTGCAACAGCTTCACTAACTGGGGCAATGCATAGTACCCCATCAAAAGCTTTGGATGCAATGCTAAATCTTCTGCCATTGCATGATTGTATTCAAATAACAGCTGCTAAAAGTGGTCTAGGTATGAGAAGGTCCTTAGATCTCAATGATTTTAATCTTAGATAACATATGAGCATACTAAAGACACAGAGAAACAGACATCACACTCTCAACGCCTCTCATCGACCACCTTTTTAACGGTTGATTCAAATATTCAGTAGTAGGTCGATTAACCACTCGCGGCGCTGGTGTTGTTTTTGCTCCTGTTTGACGTTTTCTCACTACCGCCATCTAGTGGCGGCCCGGCCAAACACAGTACGTTTAGCATTGGGCGATTGCGTTTCCGTGACGATTTTTTTAAAAGAAATTTGTTCTAAGTGTTACGTCTGTTTCTCTGTGCTAAAGACTTTTGAAATCAACCCAGTATATTTTGTTTGTCTGTATTAACGAGATTTTTAACCATAGGCTAGTTCATCTCGGGACCCACGCTTTACTTCCCTTCCGAAGGAAGAACCCACATGTTGTGAGTATGTCGGGAGTGGGATTCGATCCCAGGTCCTCGGCGTGATAGTCTTGTGTTCTAACCACCACACCAGGTCCACTTCACAAGGCTTTCAGTATATTTGGTCAATGAAGATTACACTTGAGATTACACGATAAAGCGTAACTTTTTTGATCATCTATTTTTTTTGTGTGTTACTGATGAGCGATTCCACGAACAAGTGGGAAATTTTTCCAGTTTTTATTTTTTGTATTTTTTGATTTGCATGAAACCTTGCATACAAGTTTTTGGGGAACAAAAACGCCGTTTTGCATACTTGGTTCGCCATTTTGAATCTAGCCTTACTTATGAGAAGGGCCTATGAAAAATGCACATGATATCTTCAAAAAATTGTATCTCGAAAACGGTTTGTCCGATCGGTTTGGTGTCTTCGGCGAAGTTTTAGACAATTGTTGGTGCTATATGGAGAAAATATGCACGGTAAAAAAAATTGTTTGGTTTTTGTGATTTGAACTAAAATATAGATTTTCCCTCAAAAGTGACATGTCAATATTTTTTTTATTATCCTTATGTTATAGCTGACTGAAAATGCTATCTAGTGCACAGTGGGTTGTTCTGGAGAAAAATAAGTTACAATGAAAAAAAAATGTTTTAAAAAATTACGGTTTTCAAAAAAAACTATTAAGTAAAGTCAAAAAAGTTTGTCGCCCTAATTTTATGAAAGTACATCAAATTTGCAAGAAAAAAGTACTTCGGTAACATTTTTCTAAGATGCACCGTTTAGAAGATATTACTAATTTAATATTGATTTTTTTGATAACTTAATAAGTTTTAGCCCTTTTCGGATGTACTCCGTGTTTCTCCAGTTTCAAAAGTATTTTTTTCGGAAAGATTGGAAAATTTTGAGTTGAAATGACATTGACAGCTTAAAGATTTGAATGAAATTCTCTGCCTTAAAAGTATTTTGAAAAACAAGTTACAAAATCCCACTATCAGGAACAATGATTTATTCCAGTGGTTTTTGGTGTATTGTGTTGAAAATGTGCATTCAACTCTTGCATATCGCAAGCTCCTCAATTAGCAAGATTCAAAAGAGCGAATAAGGCTTATGTTTCAGGGGTGGTATTTGTGCGCAATAAAAAATAACATTATATCGCCCCCTTAATGCTAGAACTAGGTAACTCGTTTTGGAAAGTGCGGATAAAAATGGCTGGTAAAACTCATCCTGGTATAAAACAAACTCTTTGTTGGTCTTAAAAGTTGAATTAATATGTGTTTTCGGATTTTAAATTGACAAACTTGTGTTTATTGTGGTGTACGTTCAGATATGAATAAACTTCTTGCGATTTCGCAAAACCAGTTACCTAGTTCTAGCATTAAGGGGACGATATTTTGTACATCAGTTTATTTTTATTCCTGTATTTTTATCAAATTATTGTTTACACAACTTACTTAACAATATCGATTATTTTGGCATCATTGTCAGGACAGTTTGAATAAAGCTTTGCCTTTATTGTATTTTCTGATAGAGGAAGAAATGAGTGGAATTTTTGAGTTCCTTGAATTGTTTTTGCATTATTATATTGATTATTTAGCTGCAAAGACATATTTTCGTATTCTTCTGTAGTAGAATAACAAAATGACAACTTTGTAAGTTCTTCTTCTTTTCGTTTGTTTGCCCAATTAAACAACTCTCTTGCAGTCTTTATCGGGTGTTCGCGTTCTTTGTCTAAACTTACTCTGGTAGCCATGTGTTTTATCGTACCTCCAATAGCATCGCATGGACCTTTTCCGTGCGATGTTGCGAAGAAATGCCATTCAGCGTCAATACCATACTTTGACTTAAACTTACAAAGGCTAGAAAAGTTTTTTCGGTTTTTATACTGTGAAGCAGCACCATCTGACATAAATTTTTTTTTCATGTTTTTATTTTGATCAATTTGTAAAAAGTTTATCATTTTATCAATAAACAAATTAACAGCGACTGAATCATGTCTTAGTTCTTCTGAAATTATAATGAAGCTAAAATGTTTAATTTGCATATTTTCAGTATAATATATTATGAAAGGATGGATTGTGGCCTGTTGCACGTTCCAATGGTGTGATTGAACTTCATCCTGCAAAACGAAGCTGTAATTTTCAGAAAAGTCACAAATAGCTAAAAATTCACCATCTTGCAAGTTTTGTTTTGTAGTTTTCAAAAAATTGGATTGTTCGGTTTTTACAAAATCATGCGGAATCAAACTTTCTAATTTTGAGCTGAAAAATGTAACAAAGTCATTGGTTTGCTTTACAATAGTTTCTAAATCACATCTGTCAGTGGTAACCCATTGTTCGAATGAAAGCTTTTCAACAAAGTTTTCTTCCAGTTGTTTCAATAAACTGTCTTCTAAAACTGAGGTATCTGGGCAGTGTTTACATCTTCGTAGATGGCAATGAGTTGTCTTATTTTCGCAAAGTAATCTATTCGTTAATGTTTTTAGACCATTCAAGACATTGTATTTTTTTAAGCTATGTAGAATTAAATTGACATTTTCATGCGTAGTGCAAACGCAAACATTATGTGTTCCTGTGATAGTCAATAGTTTACATGGCCTTGGCCGGAGGCTTGCAAATGATGACATTTCATTAAAGCGATTAAAAGCTTCTCTTAATGTCATCATTAACAATCTTTTCTGAACAGCTAATCTCTTATTTCCTGTCTTTACGCTAACAAAATCTCTTTGGCCTGGCATTGCACGGCTTATATCATCGTCCTCAAAAAAAATTCATGTTTACATGTTTACAATGTTTACAAGCCTGGGCCAGGGTGGCCATGGTGGACTAGTTCCAACAAAGACCATGTTTACAACCACCAACTGTACGTAGTACAGCTAACTGGTATCTAATTACCTGTATCTAATACTTATTAGCACGTTTTCAGCAGAAGGCACCAAAAACCACTGGAAGAAATCATTGTTCCTGATAGTGGGATTTTGTAACTTGTTTCAAAATACTTTTAAGGCAGAGAATTTCACTCAAATCTTTAAGCTGTCAGTGTCATTTTAACTCAAAATTTTCCAATCTTTCCGAAAAAAATACTTTTGAAACTGGAGAAACACGGAGTACATCCGAAAAGGGCTAAAACTTATTAAGTTATCAAAAAAATCAATATTAAATTAGTAATATCTTCTAAACGGTGCATCTTAGAAAAATGTTACCGAAGTACTTTTTTCTTGCAAATTTGATGTACTTTCATAAAATTAGGGCGACAAACTTTTTTGACTTTTCTTAATAGCTTTTTTTGAAAACCGTAATTTTTTAAAACATTTTTTTTTTCATTGTAACCTATTTTTCTCCAGAACAACCCACTCCGCACTAGATAGCATTTTCAGTCAGCTATAACATAAGGATAATTTAAAAAATATTGACATGTCACTTTTGAGGGAAAATCTATATTTTAGTTCAAATCACAAAAACCAAACATTTTTTTTTTACCGTGCATATTTTCTCCATATAGCACCAACAATTGTCTAAAACTTCGCCGAAGACACCAAACCGATCGGACAAACCGTTTTCGAGGTACAATTTTTTGAAGATATCATGTGCATTTTTCATAGGCCCTTCTCATAAGTAAGGCTAGATTCAAAATGGCGAACCAAGTATGCAAAACGCCGTTTTTGTTCCCCAAAGACTTGTATGCAAGGTTTCATCCAAATAAACATATATGAAAATTACTCGTTGCTGAAATGATATGGAACCGCTCTGATGTGACTCGTCAGGATTGGGAAACAGGGGAGCCAGATTTTCGATCTGGTTCAACTATTTTTCACACTGACGGCTCAAAACAAGACAATTTGGTAGGGGCTGGTATATTTGGCCCTGGTGTCAACGTTTCATTGCCATTGGGAAGGAGGCCTACTGTCTTCCAGGCTGAGGTCTATGCTATTTTGGAATGTGCCG